>NW_026131398.1:70000-117575 GCF_903995435.1 Acomys russatus | reverse complement strand
TATGTTGCCTTTGAGATACTAATTTTGCAGTTGAAAATGATGATGGAGGAGATGACCCTGCCTATCTTCCCTTCTATGTCTCCACCAGGGAATGATGAGGGACAGGGACACCAAAGATTAGGAGGAAAACCCATTGTTGGTCAGATGTTTATTTTGTGTATGGATGCCTAGTATGCAAAACATGAGACCTAAAAGGCTGTGGTCATATAGTGAGAGACAAGGTCTCCTTGGAGAGTGAGAATGGCAAGATATAAGCAAAGGGATAACATTAGGGATATAATCAGAATAAATTATAATAAATTAAAACTTTTAATTAAAAAAGAAAGGGTGTTTCATTTTAGAAAGGCGCACTCTTTATTTAGGAATGTTTTTTCTGTACTTTTTTTAAAGTCATGTTTTATTATATTTTCTATAGAGATTTTCTAAACCCTACCCAGGGAATTTGGTTGCTTCCTGCTGGAGTTGTGGGGGTGAATGAAGACATTTTGGCAATAAAAGGTTTTGACACTGTGAGTAATGTAACCATTTGTTACATTTTAAACAGATGCTCAGTCAAATATTAGTTGCTTATTACTGCTTTTCAGATATTTTGGTGTAAGTTCTGAATGCATAACATCACACTTTAAATACCAAGTAGATTGCAATTATTATAATTAATGGCAACACTCTTAATTTTAAAATTCCCTTAAGGATGAACTTAGCACCAAACCCCGAGGCAGAGCACACAGCCCCTGAGGTAAGGATGAACTTAGCACCAAACCCCGAGGCAGAGCACACAGCCCCTGAGGTAATGTGTAGGCATGTGGAGCCGAGGAGTCATCATCGACTTCTTGTTAGAATTCCACTCCAATGGTGAAGGCCTAATACAGGAAATTCTAGCAAATCAACATGACCATGCACTTAATACACCTCAGGATAATATTAGCCAACCACATAACAGATGGAACTAAGAGCATGAACATAAAAAGAACATGACATTCTCATAGTCATTTATGATTCTCTGTTAGTATATACATTCAAGTAGGGGCTAGCAAGGAGTACCATTGACATATCCAGGTTGTTTTCATACAGAATTCTATCAACCTTTCAAAGAATAATTAATTCTAATACTTCTCAAATTATCCACATAATAGACACAGAAGGAACACTGCCTGGTTTGTTTTACGAAGCCAGTTACCCTGATTTTTTTAAAGGATAATTTTATCTACCCTGTTTTTAGACACACATAAACACTCAACAAAGAAAGAGAACTGCAGATCATTTTGCCTTAGAAACAGAATCTAAGAACACAACAAAAGGTCATCTACCATGATTAAATAGGCAGGCATAGGTCAACACATGTAAACCTATAAATTTAGTCCACCATACACATAGACTAGAAAGCAAAAATGCACAAGATTATCCACTAGATCCAGAAAAGGCCTTTGACAAAATACAACACTCCTTCATGGCGAACGTCTTGGAGTAATTAAGAATACAATAGACACACATCAGCAAAATAAAAGCAATTTACAAAAAGATCATGGCCAATTGGCTTAAACAGAGAGAAACTAAAACCATTTCCATTAAAATCAGAAGCAATACAAGGTTTTCCACTCTCTCCACATCTATTCAATATAGTACTTGAAGTCTTAACTAGAGCAATAAGACAACTGAAGCAGTCAAGGGGATACGAAAAGGAAGCAAAGAAGTCAAAGTATCTTTATTTGCAGATGATATGATAGTATACATAAATGACCCTAAAATCCCATAGTAAACTCACACTGCTTAGAAACCTTTTCAGCAAAGTAGTAGGGGAAACTTATCAAACAAAATCAGTAACTTTTCTATATGAAAATGACAAACAGAATAAGAACGAGATCAAGGAAACAATATCTTTCACAGAAGTCTCAAAAACTCATATCTTTGGGCAACTCTATAACCAAGCAAGTAGGATTGCATGATTAAAAACTTTAAGACATCGAAGAAAGAACTTGAAGACAGTATCAGAAGATGGAAAAGATTTCTTCTGAACATTGATTAGAAGCATAGTAAAAGTGTGCAATACCCATTAAAATTCCCACATGATTCTTCATAGATCTATAAAAGACAATTTTCAGCTACACATACACTCACAAACTACAACACAAACAAGGTGATAAAATTATTCTTAAAAAAATTCGGCTGGAGGTATTGTCAATCTCAATCTGAAATTGCACTACAAAGCTATAGTAATAAAAACATCATGGTGTTGGTATAAAACAAACTTATTGAAGCCCATAAATAAGTCCACATGCCTATGGGAGCCTGAATTTTGAGAAATAAGCCAGAATCACACACAGAGAAACAATGACAGCATCTTCAATAAATACTCAAACTTGATGGCTAAATGTAGAAAAATGAAAATGGATCCATACATATAACCCTGCACAATGGATTCCAAATGGATCAATGACCTCAACACAAGGCGAGAAACATTGAACTTGATAGAAGAAAAATCTTGGAATTATCTTGTATTGCTTGTCACAGGAAAAGACATTCTAAACCAAACATCACTAGCATAGACACAATAACAATAAGTGGGACCTTATGACACTTAAAAGTTTCTGTACATTATACAGACAAAGCAGTAGCCTACAGAATAAGAAAATATTTTAACCAATTCTATATCCAGTAGATAGCTATTATCCAAAATCTACAACCAAAATTTAAAATGGACATTAAGAAAAAATAACAATTAAAAATGAGGTACAGATCTTAATAGATAATTATCAAAATAAGGAATCCAATCCCTGTGAAGCCTTAGGGAAATGTTCAAGATCCTTAATTGCCAGGGAAATGAAAATCAAAACACTTTAAGATGTCATCATACACCTGTCTGAATGGTTAAGATTGGTAAAACAAATGACACCTCATGCTGGTAAAGATATGAAATGAAAGGGACACTTATCCATTGGTGGTGGAAGTGTAAATTTTCATAGCCACTATAGAAATCAATATGCAGTTCTTCAGAAAATGTGAGAATATATCTGCCTCAAGATTCAGGTATAGAATTTTTGAGTATGTACCCAACGGCCACTTCATCCTATAACAGAGGCACTTGCTCAACCATGTTCACTGATGCTTTATTCATACTTGCCAGAAATTAGAAACGACATTGATGCTCACCAGCAGATGAGCGGGTAAGGAAAATATGTGCTTAAATGTCTGTGGTTTCTCTTTTGTGGCTGTTGTTGGTGTTGTTAGGTAGTTATGTTCTATTTGGGTTTATTTAAATTATTTTATTTTATGATTATGGATGTTTTTGCTTTCTAATGAGAGACAGAAAAGTGTGGATCAGATGGAGGAGACGTGGGCAGGATCTGTAGATGTAGCAAATAGGAAAGCTATGCAGGGTTGCTCTCTATATCCTGGGTTGTTTGTTTTTCCATATGAAGTTGAGAATTGCTCTTCCAAAGTCTATAAAGAATTGCATTGGAATTTTGATGGGAATCATGTAGAATTTGGAGATTTTTTTATAAGATAATCATTTTTCTATGTTCATCCTACTGATCAAAGAGCATGAAACATCTTTCCATCTTCTCATATCTTCTTCAATTTCTTTCTTCGAAGACTTGAACTTCTTGTAATACAGGTGTTTCACTTGCTTGGTTAGAGTTACACCAAGATATTTTATTTATTTGTGGCTATTGTGAATTGTGCTGGTTCCATAATTTCCCTCTCAGCCCACTTACTGTTTGTACATAGAAGGGCTACTGATTTTTTTGAGTGAATTTTATATCAAGCCACTTTGCTGTAAGAGTTCTGGATGTATTAGCATCCCTGATCTTAAGTTGTACTACAGAGAAATCATAATAAAAAGCACATGGTATTGGCATACACATAGATAAATGGACCTATAGAATAGAATTAAAGACCTAGAAAAAAACCTATATACCAAGGGACACTTGATTTTTTACAAAGAAGCCAGAAATAATATAATGAAAAAGAAAGTAACTTTAACAAATGTTACTGGTATAAGTGGATGTCAACATATAGTAGAATGCAAATAAATCCATATTTACCACCCTGCACAAAATTTAAATCCAACTGAATCAAAGACCTCAACATAAAACCAGATACACTAAATCTAATAGAAGATAAAGTGAGGAATAGCCTTGAAAGTATTGGCAAGGGAGACAACGTCCTGAACAGAATACCAACAGCTCAGGTACCAACAGCAATAGTTAATAAATGGGACCTGCTGAAACTGAAAAGCCTCTTTAAGGCAGAGGACACTGTCAATAGGACAAAATAGTAGCCTATAGATTAGGAAAAGATTTGCGCCAATCCGACATCCAACAGAGGGCTAATATCCAAAATATATAAAGAAGTCAATAAATTAAACACCAACAAACCAAATAATCCAATTAAAAAATGGGATACAGAGCTAAACCGAGAACTCTCAACAGAGAAATCTCAAATGGCTGAGAAGCACTTACAGAAATGCTCAACGTTCTTAGTCATCAGGAAAGTAGAAATCAAAATGACTCTGAGGTTACATCTTATACCTGTTAGAATGGGTAAGACCAAAAGCTCAGGGGACAGCACATGATAGAGCAAAGGGAACATTTCTTCATCGCTGGTGGCACTGCCAACTTGTACAACCACTTTCAAAGTCAATCTGGCAGTTTCTCAGAAATTTGGGAATAATTCTACCTCAAGAAGCAGATATACTACTCCTGGGCATATACTTAAAAATATGCTTCACCAAACTACAAGGACACTTGCTCAACTATGTTCATTGCAGCTTTATTTGTAATAGCCGCAAACAGGAAATAACCCAGATGTCCCTCAACCAAAGAATAGATAAAGAAATTGTGATACATTTACACAATGGAATACTATTCAGGTATCAAAAACAATAACATCATGAAATTTGCAGATAAATGGATGGAACTAGAAAGGATCATCCTGAGTGGAGTAACCCAGACCCAGAAGAAAAAACTTGGCATGTACTCATTCACAAGTGGATATTAGCCATACAGTACAGGATAACCGTGCTACAACCCAGAGACTCAAAGAAAGTAAGACAAGTACGGTTCAAGGGAGGATGCATGAATCCCACTAAGATTGGTGAATAAAACAAAGACCATAGACCTCAGAAGTGGAAGTAGAGGGAATTGGGTGAGAGAGGAGGTGGAGCGGAGAATAAGTCATGGGGACAGCAGGGGTCAGGGTATGAGAGGGCTGGGAGAGAGAAGGAAAATTAGTGGGGGCATCTCTGGGGAAAATTGGAGACCAGGGATGGGGGAAGCTCCTGGGAAGATATGTAGGTGACCCTAGCTGAAACTGCTAATAGAAGTCGATACTGAGATTGAGCTGTTCACATTCTATAGCCAGGCAGGACTTCCAGTGGAGGGAGGAGGACACCAACCCACCCATAAAACCCTCAGGCAAAATGTGCCCTACCTCCAAGATGTGTACAGATAAAAGATGAAACAGATTGAGGGAACGGCCAACCAGGGACTGGCCTCAACTTTAGACCCGCCCCATGGGAAAGACCCAGCCTCTGACACTATAATCATACTCTGTATCCTCGCGGACAGGACTCTAGCACGACTGTCAACTGAGAGGCCTCATCTAACAGATAATGAAAATAGATGCAGAGCCCACAGCAAAACGTTAGACAGGGGCTTTTGTGAAAACGTTAGGGGAAGGATCGAAGGGACTAAAGTGGTAATGGACTGCACAAGAAGACCTACATAACTAACTGGGACCCATGGGGGCTCATAGAGACTGTAGGCCCCTGCACATATGAAGTCTGTGGGCTGTGGGTCCCCTAACAACTGGAATGGTAGTGGGGTCTGTGTCTGACTTGGATTCTGTTGCCTGCCACTGGCTCCCCTTTTCCTAGCAGGGCTGTCTTGTCTTGCCTCAAGGAAAGAGGAGGCACTTAATCCTGATGTGAATCAACATTCCAGGGTGGGTAGGTACCCAGGGGTTAGAAAGTGGGGGAAGGGGATTTAGGAATTGTGGGTGGGAGGGTGGGACTGGGAGGAGAGTAGAGAGTGGACTTTTGATTGGGATGTACAATAATAAATTTTACATCAATAAATAAAACTAATTAATTAATTAATTAACAAATTAATAAATACAAAAACAAGCAAAAAAAAAAAAAAAAACCAGACTATCAGAAAGAAAAGGAAGGCTGTAATCATAATATATATATGGAAAAAAAACCTTTTCAATAAAAGTTTAAAACATGGTGACTCAATATTTATTGAACTTTTCTTTCCCCGAAGCACCATACACCTAAAGCAGACTGGTTCAGAGAAGGTGGAGAGCATCAGGAGTGCTTTACCCAGTTTGTGTGGTAAGCAAGTAGTGATGATGTCAGAAACCCAGTTATCGATACCAGAAAACCACAGGCACATCAAGATGTAGACTTTGTAGAACTGTGCATATATGGGCATGGGCCACGCTCACACATGACAGCTATCTATGCTTTTATGTATGCCAAGAAGCAAAAAATTCATCCTTTCACAGCTGGTATTTCCTTCTGGTCTCTCTTTGTGCGTAATTTTGAGATTTTCTGTCTGTGACTCAGTCCTGTCTTTAAATCTCTCCCATGCTTTGGGAGATCTTCTGCTTTCTTAAAGGACAAACTTTTCACAGTGTCTCATCCTTGTTGGATTGGGATGGTTACAGATTTCATTTGAACACATGCAATGCTTCTTTTTTTTTTTATTAATTTATTCTTGTTACATCTCAATGTTTATCCCATCCCTTGTATCCTCCCATTCCTCCCCCCCCATTTTCCCATTATTCTCCTCCCCTATGACTGTTCCTGAGGGGGATTACGTCCCCCTATATATTCTCGTAGGGTATCAAGTCTCTTCTTGGCTACTTGCTGTCCTTCCTCTGAGTGCCACCAGGTCTCCCCCTCCAGGGGACATGGTCAAATGTGAGGCACCAGAGTACGTGAGAAAGTCATATCCCACTCTCCACTCAACTGTGGAGAATATTCTGACCATTGGCTAGATCTGGGAAGGGGTTTAAAGTTTACCTCCTGTATTGTCCTTGGCTGGTGCCTTAGTTTGAGCGGGACCCCTGGGCCCAAATCTGCTTTCTAAACTAGATTAATTACATAAAACTGAGATAATTCACCAGCCCTTTAATATAACAAAACCTCTAAAACAACACAAAATTCTAAATTGTTAACATGAAACCAAACTGACTTTCCATTTTGGTGGCCATGACTCAAGGTCTGAGCTTACTCCAAGATAGCAGTTACTTTGAGGAAACATCAAGAAACAAGAAGGATGTGACTGTATAGATTATAGCAAATGTTTTATAGACACGGTAATACTGAAAGCTCAGAAATGTAACCAAAAGTGTTGACATCTTAAACAGCTAAAGTTGACTGAAAATATCATTTTCTAGTGTCAGCTGTTTTATACAAATAGCAAGTAACAATGCCATGTTCTTCAAAGTTCATAATTAAAGCTATTAACAATAATGAAGGTGAAATTATGACTAAAATTCTTATGAGTTTCTTGCACATACAATTCATCTAATAATACACATTTAAAACAGCCATAGTTTTGGTTATATATAATTAATTCAGTGGTCATGTTTAGACAAAACCAGGTATTTTTAATAGGGAGATGAAATTTGTCAGCAATCCCCTAATTTGGAAGTTCATTATATCAGAAAAGTTAAGGCAGGTCGATGCAACCATTTCCCTTCCTAGAGTTGGTTTCCTGTGCTAGTAATTAATGGAGTAGTGATTTCCTACAGGGCTGTCAAGCACAAATCATATAAACCATAGAGATAAAGAATGAAATTGGCACCTTTTAATTTGTTTTCTAAAAGATCTTCCACCTCTCTGATTAAGTCTTCCTTTCAACTTGTCTGACACTGCTTTGTGATGCAAAATCCAACATGGTAGAAAGCTGACTCAGTGGCTACCAGTGCATCCATGGGCACCTACACAGCTCAAAAGCTGACTCAGTGGCTACCAGTGCATCCATGGGCACCTACACACCTCAAGATAAAGGAATTTGTCTTCTACAACATGTTTTAAAGAAATAGCTCTAGGAACACTGTAGCTTAATGAAGTATGTTTTTGTATTTCAAAAAAAAAAAAAAAAAAACTTCTTTCTAGTTCAGGTTGTGACTGTCAAAACTGAAGTAAAATTTGAAGGACATAAGTTCCATCTAGTAGAAAGATGCAATTACATGATAAATTAAACATAAATTTCCTGCAATTCTACAGTTGATAGATGAGAGTCAATACACTAGTACAAAGGAATGGCTCTGGGCAGCAGTGTGTGCAGTTTTGCCAGGTGAATTTTTCTGATGTATTTGTTTCTATTGTTGTGGGAGTTGTTCTAGGGCTCCATCAATTGCCCATTATCTCCAACTGTTTCATCTAGTTGTCATGATGAATTGAGCCAAGCTGAATGCAATGTCTCTGCCAGAATCTATCCTCATGTATCAGACAGATAACGCACAGTCCTCAGCTGAGAGGTTCTCAGACGTGGAGTGATGTCTCAGAAAATGGTAGAATAAGTTGCTAACCTACTTGATCACTCCACTGACGCAGCAGTAGGGTAAAAAAATTCTGACAGAGCCAATGTTCTTGAAAACTCACCTAAGCCTGCTTTACAAATAGATCGCAAAAAAACCACATTATGACAGAACCCTGTGTTCCACTGTGCTTGTGTGAGACTAGTTGTAAAAATGTTGAGCAATGAGTTTGAAGATGGACTCCCAACAAAGAAAAGCCCAGTGTTAGACAGACGCCGCATTGCTGAATTTAAAGAATTAGCAGACTCATCTGAAGGTATTTCAAGTGATTCTTTACATTGAAGTAAGCCCGCTTCTCCAACTTATGCCACTGGAAAAACTGCATATCTACATTTACTTACATGAAATTCACATATAAGACACAAAAATAGAAGCATCAGAGAGGACACATGGAGGGGTAGTAGAAAAGGGAGAAATAGTGAGTGAGGGGAGAATAGCCTATATGTGCAATATGTTTTGTATTCATCTATTCTTCTATACCATAATGAATGTATTTCATTTATAAACAATATATAAACATACTGTCCCAATTATAATGAATGCACATAATGAAAATATAATTTAAGAACCTATATGTATCCAAATAAAGTTAAGAAGTTGATGACAGAAAAATAGAAGAGAAAGAGTTTGTAAATGAGAAGCTAGGGATAAGGGGATGCAATCAATGGAATTGTTTGCCCCCCTCACCCCCGCAAAAAAGAAAATCTCAGATGTCACAGATTCTGAACAGGCACTGGAACCTTTAATCACCTTTATTTTTACAAGGTCGTTAGTAGTACTCACTTCCTCATTCCCTTCCTTCCTCCTCCCTCCCTCCTTTTCTTCCTTCCTTGCTTTATTAATTTTGGTCTCTTCTTCTGTTAATCTAATTAAAATGTGTCTCCTTGTTCATATCTCCATTATATACTCTATTTATATTTGAATATTTTTTCCTTCATTGTAGATCAAATCTCTTATCATTTAAGTGTGTTCTTTGTTTGTTTGTTTGTTTGTTTCGTTTGGTTTTTTCAAGACAGGGTTTCCCTGTGTAGCCCTTGCTGTCCTGAACTCATTTGTAGACCAGACTGGCCTCAAACTCAGAGATCTGCTGCCTCTGCCTCCTGAGTGCTGGGATTACAGGCATATGCCACCACATTCAGTGTATTCTTTTAAACCAGCATAGCAAAACATGCCTGTAACTTTAGCACTTGGGAGCCAAAGGCAGGGGGATCTCCCCAAGTCTGGGGTATGCTTTGGTTATATAGCAAGAATCTCTCATAAAATACCAAATGAGTAAATAAATAAAAATAAGTAAACACATAAAATAAAAGTGTTCTTTTTCTGCAGAGATTTTTTTCTATCAGTGTTACCACTTAAAACAGAGACCCCCAAATAATACATGAAACAGAAACTGGCAGAATGGAAGAAACAGGCAGTCCAATAATAGCTGGGGATACTACATTGTACGGAATAACAAGAAAAGCCATGAAGACTCCACAGACATCCAGAGAACTGGTGACATGCATCCGAATATGCTTTCTTTCTGCATTAGGGATAAACCAGGGTTGTGAATGTGCCATTCAGAAGCTCTACTCTCAAGCTTGTCCACATGCCATTTGCCTCATCAGAGAAAGTTATTCAGGGTAGCGTACATATAAGGCCAGAAAATAATCCCAGAAGACAGAAGGAATTGGAATAATACCAGGTGTGTTCTCTGGCCACAGTAGAATATAGTAGCAAATCAAAAACAGAATCAAAGTATTAGGTGTTCACATATACGTTGGAATTAAATAATGTATTCTTAAATATAGGATAAGGTAGGGAAATGTATGGCTGTAAAAAACTTACTGTTTGTCCTTGGGGGGATGGAAACGTTTCCTGTTTCTAAGGACAGTAGCAATAAGCCCTAAAGACTCCCCATAGAAGAGAAGAAAACAGACATGAACCACATCCTAGGAGATAGCTATACTCCGAACAGACAAAGCTATACTACACCTCAACAGTAAAATGGGAAATAGCTTATTTAAATGAAAAGATGGTAGAAGGATTTGCAAAGGTTTTCTCCCAGGAGAATGTGTACATACCCACTAAACCAACGAGAACAGCTCAATGTCGGCAGGCAGTGAGAAGTGGAAATGTAACCCTTCTTAAGACACCAGTGCAAATCTAGCAGGATGACTAAAACCAAGCAAATTAAAATGTGAATGAATAGAAACTTAATTTCCTGTGCAATGGGAATGTCAAATGGTTCACTTTTTTCAAAAATAAAAACAAAAATTGGACAGCACCTTAAAAGACTGAAGAAAGTTACAGTATACAACATTTATTGTATTCAATTCTGAAATGTAAAATAAATTCTACAAGAACAGAAAATACGGAAAGTAGGTCCAATGAGAGCACTCAATGAGAAAGCATTCACTGTGTAAGCCAGAGGACCTGGATCCCATCTTTAGAACCCATGTAAAGATGAAAGGAGAGAAATGGCTGCACCAGGCTGCCCTTTGTCATCCATGTACATATCCCAACCATAACATTAAATTTAAAACATGAAAGTCTTCACTTACCAGGAAAGTAGGACAGAGAGGAGGACATCCTACTGGAACTCTAGTTGAGAGAAGCATGAAAGAACGGGGAAATAGAAGGATCAAGAGGGTCCTAGAAACCTACAAGAACATTATGATGGGCAAATCTGGGCCAAGGGGTCCAGCTCAAACTAAGGCACCAGCCAAGACAATACATGCAGTAAACTTCAAACCCCTACCCAGATCTAGCCAATGGACAGGACATTCTCCACAGTTGAGTGGAGAATAGGGTATGACTTTCACACGAACTTGGGTATCCCATATTTGACCACATCCCCTGAATGGGGAGGCCTGGTGGCACTCAGAGGAAGGATAGCAGGTTACCAAGAAGAGACTTAATACCCTATGAGCATATACAGCGGGAGGAGGGCCCCCTCAGTCACAGTCATGGGGGGGGGGAGTAAGGGGAAAACGGGAGGGAGGGAGGAATGGGAGGATACAAGGGATGGGATAACAATTGAGATGTAATATGAATGTAATAAAATATATTTTAAAAAACATTTTAAAAATCCTATGGGGGATGGAGAGATGATTCAGCAGGTAAAAGCACCTCTTGCTCTTCCAAAGGAGACAAGGTTGTTTCCCAGCACACATATCCGTAGTTTCACACCCATCTATAACTCCAGCTCGAAGTATGACACCCTCTTCTGAACTCTGCAGGTTTCTGTTCTTATGTGCACAAACCTACATAAAGACACCACACACACATGCACATATATAATAAAAAAATAAAATTTAAAGTACTCTTTAAAAAATATGGAAATGTGTCCCAGTACTGAACCAAAATGGCTGTCCTGTCAAATACTATTGCTCCAAGAAAATGATACTCAGGGAGGTAGAGGACATTGACTGTACCAATCTGTATTATCAACATTATAGAAAGACTCTGATTGCACGTATTCTTCCTTCAATCGCCTTCTTCCCTGCCCCTGCCCAGCACTCACACCAATGTATTTTGAGATGGCACATAGGAAGGAATATAGCATTAATTATAGTTGTACCATGTCATTCACTCAACCTTTTGGGCAATAACTAAATAATGTTATTAGACAAACTTTTAGTGGAAATTTGCAAATTGTTTTGCAGTTTGGATAACAATAGAAACTATATTTCCATTATATGTGACTTGAATTTGTAAATTTGTTTCTCGTGCATTATGTTATTTTAGTTTAGATTTGAGGTGTTATACAAAAGAAACTAATATCTAAATATTAATACAAATGCAATTGAATAATTATTTTACTGAAAAGCTGTAAATATAAGAGAAAAGAGCACTGAAGGCTATGAGAATGCCTATAGTTCAAGAGAGAGGCACTTCTACAAGACGAGTTGCATTTTGTTGAGTCTGTTGCATATTTCAGTTATGGTTCTGGTCTGTAGTTGTCTTCATTCAATGAGATAATAAGGCTGAAGTCTACTGACAATAAGAGCCATGCATTATCTAGAGATACCCAAATCCAACTAAGGGAATATGTCCCTATTATTTAATAAATAGTACTAGAAAAAATACACACTTATCTATAAAATTGAATGAAATGACAGTAACTGATTTTAAATTGACCCCATTACTGTAATCCTAAAACAATGTCCTTTCAAAAAACTGAAATTCATAATTATGAGTGATAATTCCTGAAGAAAACATCAAGGAGTGAAGCAAATTATATTTGAGAATTTTCTTATTGGCATTTAATAGCTATGAGATTTTTTTTTCCCAATACAGAGTATCATTCTGTTTCTCAGGCTAGCCTGAATGGTCCTGTGTAGCCCAGGCTGACAACAAATTCCAGGTAATGTTCTAATAGTAGCGTCTTGGCACTGAGGTTGTAGATGTGAGGTGCCATCGTCAGCTGCGCCCTGATGTTTTCTACCAGTAAGGAATGCATCTCCCTCTTCATGAAATGTTAACGGTGAGTAGCTTTAAGGGGAGAAAGACCAGCTGATTAGGGAAATGCCTGTTGTGTCTTTTAATGTATCTATAAATTTAGCTAGTGACGTAACTAAACACAGAGTTTACAAAATCTCTATAAATTCTAACATGTTTATTTAAAACAAGTCAAATTCCTTTTCCAACTACAATCTTTAGTTTTCTCAACGAAAAATAAAATACTTTGCAAAAATATATACAAACACAATTATTGAGTGAAATATTACACTCATCTTTACAATATGTTTTACAGCTCCAAAGAACCTATTTAATCATATCCACAATTATTCTGAGTTTTTATGAAAGGGTATTTTATGGTTGAAGTGATTAATGATAATTGAATAAACAGACCTAAAATTTTTTTCCCAGGCTTTTTGGCCATTAGTTAATTTCTGTGCTTGTTGCAGAAGACAGCATGGGTGCCTTTAAGTTATTTATTAAGATAAGGTAATAAAATTATAGTCTTAGTATAAATATAAATAAACCGCTGTTGCTATCTGGGGTCTTAAATTATAAAGTGTTCTCTGTGTGCAGTTGTGTTGTAGAGTGTGTTTGTGTGTGTGAATATGTATGTGTACTTGTGTGTGAGTTTGTGCATGAGTATGCTTGTGCGCATAGCAGATATATATGTATATATATATATAATAATGTATATATATCTATATATATATGCTCATGCAGCTAAAATACTTAGTGACTTCACAAAGTCTTAATTTTACTTTCAGACTTTGTTTCTTTCCATACTTTAATTTCATCATTTGCTCTTCTGGAACCTACGGCCGACCCCAAAAGAAATGTATAATAAATCTTAATATAAATAATTAATAAAAGTAACTTTTTCTTCTGCCCTTAATCTTGTTCAGGTGCTATCCTACAGTCTGAGCTGGCCTTGGTAAGCTGTGTAGCTGTTGTAGCTCTGCAGCTGAAGGTGACTCTCAACTCCCATTCCTTTACCTCTCTCCCCAGGCATGCAGGGATTACGGATGTGCACAGCTGCTCCCTGCTTTGTGTGTTGTCAGGGATCATACTCAAGGCTTCATGGATGCTCTGCCTACTGATCCACATCCCCAGGCGATATCCTCTTGAACTGCCTTATAAATATAGGAAACATCAAATAGTATTGAAATCAGACAGAGAAGGGTGAAACTCCCACCTCCACTATACCAATATCTCCCTAGAAAATTACTGAAAATCATTGGTAGTGCTGTCTCCTCTTCTTCCCTGAGTGTAAAGTTTACAGTGTGGGCTTAGTACATCATCAGAAGAACTATTGTCTACTCACCACAACCTGATACAAAATGGGATTTCTTTCACATTATTGCAGAAAGCAATAGAAGAAATTGCTTTAAAAATCAACTAGCAATAGTATTAGACCAGGATAATTATGTATTCCATACCAAGATGAAGATCCTGGAAGGTACTGAAGTGGAGGGTTATATGGATATCTTGGTATCTTACTTCTTTGGGGAAGAATGAACCAAGGGAAACAAAGTTAGCTAAGAGTAGCTAAAATTAGTCAGATATTAAAAGTCAAGATGATCAGATATGGAATACCAGAGATCAGGGACAAAAAGGAGCAGGATTTCCAATACAGTTTTACCATCACTCTTAGCAAAGCAATATTTAACCCTGAGCTCTGCCTTAGACATTTTTCTTGTCATAAGTTTTGACATACAGGCATTGTATGTAACAAAAAGGATGTCAGGGGTCCAAAAGACATCCATGACAACCTTACATAGACAAATAGGTCCTCTGAAGATTTGGTGAAGAAGATCCAATCCGAGCAAGGAATGTAACATATAAAAGGAGAGAATAGCATCCCCAGACTGCGGAATACAATGAAGTTGGCATGTTGGTGGTGGTGGTATGAGGCTTGTAGCAGTTTCGAGAGCCCAGAGACTGGGGTGGCAAAAGGAGGAGAGACATTTCAATGCACTGGCTTGGAGGAGACTACTTGTTGCATTTGCCATTGACAAAGATGGGTATTGTCCCAAAGAACACAGTTACCCTAAACAGCCAGAGAAGTAAAGGGATCTGTGCCTCTTCTCCCCATTAACCTTTCTCATACCCAGGGTTAAGGGTGGTGGAACGGAGGTAGAGGCTTCAGTAACCCAGATAAAATCGTGACGTCATTGGCACAGGATACAACTTCTTGAACAGAAGACTATTTCGCTCAGGCACTAAGATCAACAAGTAATAAATGAAACCCCATGAAATTGAAAAGCTTCTGTAAGGGAAAAGACTTTAACAGAAAAAAAGATGCCTACAGACCGGGAAAAAGGGAAAAGACTATTAACAGAAAAAAAGATGCCTACAGACCGGGAAAAAGGGAAAAGACTATTAACAGAAAAAAAGATGCCTACAGACCGGGAAAAAGGGAAAGACTATTAACAGAAAAAAAAGATGGCCTACAGACCGGAAAAAGATCTTCACCAACCCTATATCCGACAAAAGCCTACTATCCAAAATATAAAGAACTCCAGAAATTAAACATCATCAAACCAAATAATCTAATTTTTAAAAATGGGGTACAGAGCTAAACAGAGAATTCTCAACAAAGAAACATCAAATGGCCAAGAAATATTTAAGAAGTACTAAACATCCTTAGTCATCAAGAAAATACAAATCAAAATGACTCTGTGATTCCCATCTTACACCTACCAGAATAGCTAAGATCAAATGCTCAAGTGACAGCACATGTGATAAGGATGTGCAGAAAGGAGAACACTCCTCCACTGCTGGAGGGAGTGAAAACTTGTACAACTACTTTAGAAATCAATCTGCTGCTTTCTCAGAAAACTGGGAATAGTACTATACCCACTCCTGGGAATATACCTCAAAGATGCTCCATACAACAGGGACATTTCCTCAACTATGTTCATAGCAGCTTTATCCATAACAGACTGAATCTGGAAACAACGTAGATGTCCCTCAAGCAAAGAATGGATAAAGAAACAGGGGATACATTTAAACAACTGAATACTACTCAGCCATGATAAGCAAGGAAATCTTGAAATTAGCAGGCAAATCCTGAGTGACGTAACCCAGACCCAGAAAGATACACATGGTGTACACTCACTTATAAGTGGATATAAGCCTAACATAGATGTCCTATGAGAGACATCACCCAGTGGGGGTGGGTGGGTGATGGATTGGTATAGATGCTGCCTGAATCTGCTGGACTCTGGGTGGAACACTGAGAGTGATATGGAAGAATTGGGAGATGGAAGGACCCAGGGACTTCAGGAACCTCCCAGGAGACCATTAAGACTGGCAGCTCTTGACCCAGGGGCCCTGCATAAACTGTTGCACCAACCAAAGACATTACATACAGAGAACCTGGACACCCTGTTCAGATATAGCCAATGGAGAGCACTCTGGTTTATCAATATTGGCATGGCCCCCCCACAAGCTGACTTTATTAATATACCGTATGCTGTCATATTTTATTTGCTGGATTGCGCACTGTGAAACGACTAGCAAGGACTTGAGATGGGGTTATAAACCTCTTCACCTGGGGCTGTAGCTAAAAGCAGGCTGAGAGTACATCTGGAGTCAAGCAAGATGACTGAGCAGGAAAAGACAATTGCTACTAGGCTGACAACATGATTTTGATTGCCAGGATACACATGTATGAAGGAAAGAACTGGTGCCCACAAGTTGTTCCTTTGACCTGCGTTCTCATGATTTAGTACTTATGCAATTATGCACTTTTGACTTGGATCTTTCTTCTTTGGAAGTGTAAGATTCAGTTCAGATGCCTGAGAAGCTCCATACATGGGTTCTTTATTCTACTTGCCTAACCTATCCCATGCCTTCAAAATCCTAACCTGAGGTAGGAGAGAAAGAAGGTTAGAGGAGGAAGAGGACACTGATACCCTCAGACTACTTCCTGCTGATTAGGAGCATCCAGTTCCTTGGGGCAAAGTTCTTTCTTTAGGACATCTCCAACCAGCAACCAGGAGCCATCAATCCAGCAACAAACAACAAGACTAACAGCAGCAGCAGCGACAGGGGGAGCAGCAGTCCCTGCATCTTGCAGCTCCTGCACTTTTATACAAACTCTGAAGAGTCTACTGAATCACAACTGTAAACAATACTCAGCTGGCAAAACCATGCCCCTGCCAGAGTACAAGGAAAACCTGAGTCAGCTGTTGCGGACAATCTGAAGCAGCCCATATCCCTCACTTGGAATTGAAACAAAAACATATCACATAGCATTTCTATGTTTAAAAAACAAACAAAAACTTCAGTACACAAGGGTAGGTTACTATGAACCTGTCAGAAATACACACGAATAATATAAAGAATTACATAAATAAGGTCCACTAGACAAAACAAGTGAGTTTCTAGAAAGACACAACTCACAGTTATAAACTGGAAATGAAATAAGCTATTGGTAAGGTCAGTACACCAAGGATTACCAATAAAAGATAACCACAAAGAAAGGTCAGACTCAAATGCTTCTCTGGTAAGTTGTACCAAACAGGGAGGAATTAATTACAATGAATTATCAGGAAAGCCTTCTCAACTGATTTTACCCATTGGGGTAAGGTCTTTCCAATTTCGTGAGTACTAAAAAGCAGTAAAATGGGAGAAAATGCATGTAGATCTGTTTTTAAAGTGGATAAATGTGGCAACAAAAATAGCATCAGATCAAATCCAGCAGCAAATAACAGAAATTAAAGACTGAATAAAATGGCTTTATCCCAGAAATACGAAGCAAGTTTAGTGTACAGTAATTAGTGTTCTACAGGTAGTTTTTAAGTGATCACCGTAGACTGAGAAATAATGTTCAAACTATCACATTTTCATGATAAACATCAACAATGAAGAATTGGAAAAAAGCCTCACAGCTAGATAAAAAAAAACCTCCCCTGAAAGGAAGACTCACAGACAGCATCCTACTTAATAGTGACATTGGAAGATTACTCGTAAAATATGAGGAATAAGAGAAAGATCAGTGTCCTTATCACTTCTAAATTGAAACACTGATGTATCAAAATATTTTTTGAAAATAAAATTTTAAGTATGAAGCAGGAAATAAGCCTGTCAACACTTGGAGTAACACAGTCTTAGAAACGAAATCCTAAAGCATCCCACAGATTCTTTACTAACATTAAATGTGTTAGTAAAACTTGAAGCAAGGAAATTAGACACAACCAGCTGTATTTTATATACATGCAATACTCAATCTAAAGTGAACTTTTTAAATTTTCTTATGTGGAGTAAGGTGTCAAAGCCAAAGCTTTACTTATGATCAACAAGCATTGTACCCTGAAGTGAAAACTCATTACAATAATCCCAAAAAAATATTTTAGGAAAATAAACGTCATGATAGAAGTATGTACTTATTAACCTGTTAAGGAGAATCGGTTCAGAGCACCCTTGGATTCTACTGCTAAACTCACTCCTAGGTGGCAGTGGCTCAGCTACATTAGCATAAGGACTGACGTATGGGTCACCATGACATAAGTGAAGGTACCAAAGTGAGTTTATGTTGTTCTGGTGGACCTGCTCCAATACTAGTGTTCAAGAGGGGAAATGATAGCGCTTTTGCATAACTGATGCTCAGAGAGTAAGATACAACATTAAAAAGTTTGGTCTTCCCTCCATGTCACATACAGTACTTAAAGTGTAGTAAAGACTATGAAGTAAGGCTCAAATCCCTAAAATTCTTATGATGAAACACAGTAAGCTATCTCTAGAATGTTATGCCAAGATTGGAAGTCATTAATAATAGAATAGATGAATGTGAATTCACAAAACTTATAAAGGAAAGGGTTAAACAGTGCATTATCGTCTATCAGGAGAAAGTGTGAATGCAAGGACTGCCCAACAAACCGGTATGTACAGTGGCGCTATAGTTTTCCTTGATATTTACACTGTGAAGATACAACATGATGTGCAAACAACTGTAAGACAGTGTAAGCAGCCTCTTATTCCAAGTCAAATTGATGAAGACTATAATCCTAGCCAATAACTCCTGGGCAACTTCATGAGAATCTGGTCCAGATCCACCAAGAAAATCAACCAGAACTCTGGCCCCAGAACATGAGAAATAATTATCATTTTATTTCTGAGCCAGTAAATTTTAAAGTAACATATTATTGATAATATATTCTCCACCAAAAGATAACGATGTCTGTTCTTGGAGTTTTTGAATAAAATACTTTTACTATGAAAGGAAATGTGTGCCTATGATCAAGACATGGATCGTTAATGAGATTATCCTAAATTATACATGTGGGATGAAGGCATCAAATCATAGCGGGGCATTCTAGTGTTCTACAGATGAATTAACATGTACTTGATGACTTATAAATAAAAGTAGAGGAAGGATGATGGACTATGGGATGTGGAAAATCCTTAGAAGCTCAAAAGGCAAGAAAAGGAATTTAGCTTTGTCTTGAGAAGAAAAGTCAGCTTGTCAATATGTGAGTTAGACCATATTACTTGAAAATTTTATATCTGTTTTTGGAATTCATATATTTAATTTTAATATAAATCTGATTGTATATAATATAATGTTTATATATATACATACATATATGTACATATATGTGTGTGCCTGCTTGCCTGTGTGCTATGCAAAGGAAGGCCAGAAAAATGGTGTAAGCTCCACAACAATGAGAATTACAGGCTCTTATGATTTGACATGTGAATGTGGATACTGAAGACTGAGCCCAGGTGCTCTGTAAGAGCAGCAAGCATTCTTACCCTCTGAGATATCTCTATAGGCCCAATTCCATGTATTTTTAAAAGTATGTTAAAAATTATAGAATGCATTCCCACTATACAAAGAAAAGCAAACGCAGCGTGTTCTACATAGCTATCAGTACTAGCTTCTACTTGCTGTGAATTTCTGTCGGAAGAGGTTGGAAAGTCGGAAAAGAACCCATGAAATTGGGGAAAGGAGACTTTTATTGAGAGGTAGACGTCTTTAAAGGGAGCCTTCAAAGGACAGTTAAAGAAAAAGTTTTCTGAATGAAACCTGATAGCATAGAAAGAACACCCCCACACATACACCAAATTGACAAATAAAAATCTTCCTGTCAGGCATGGTAGCGCATGTCTTTATCTCAGCACTCAAAAAGCAGAGGCAAGGGCATCTCTGTGAGTTGAACACTGGCCTCATATGCAAAGTGAGTTCCAGGAAAAGACATAAAGAGAAAACAAACAACAAGAACAACAGCAGCAGCAACAACAGGAACAACAGAAACTTCTTTACAACTAAAGAAATTATCAAATCAAAGACTATGCAGAGAGCCAAACTTAATTATGGAATGGGAGAAAACCTTGGGTTACATTTAACAAGGTCAAACCTCTCTTTTTATTAGTCTATTGTTAATTTTAAATATTTAATTCATCTGCAATCGAATACATTAGGTTAAATCATCCCAAGCCGATATGTCTTGCTTTTTCAGTCTTTCCTTGCTCTCTCCAGTGCTTAGGGTCAGCACTTGTTTCACAAACCTCCTAAAAGTCAAAGACTCTGAGTGATGATAATACCAATCTTTTTGCTAATAAAAACCCCTCTCCTTTTATTCCCCTCAAAATTTTTGGTTTATTTTCTTCCTATTATCTTCCTGGTCACTATGTACTGCTGATTTTTCTTGCAAACCAATTACAGGACAAATGAACAAAGGTAAGAGATGTGGCTTAGAAAGTAATAGCAATAGCATAGCCCTGGGAAGCATTCTGTGGAAATCTTCCCTCTGCTGGTTACAAAACAATACATGTAATTTACTTACCATTCTCTGGCTGAATATATGGCTGAAACAGCAGTCAATGATTTACAAGACCCTGGAATTAATGCATAGGATTGATCTATGTACCAAGGGTAACTGAAAGAGATTCATATCTGGCACATGTTAGCTCTAGCTCTTAAACTCTACCTTATATGTAAGCTGATTTCCTCCATGAGACACTTGTCTGACAAGAATACTCAAGGGAAAGGTACAGGACATAGGATGTGCAGCCACCACTGGCCTTACCCTTTCTCTACAATTGCTGTAAAATACAGCTGGACAGAGAAATTTTGCTTGAGCTCATACTCCTTACATCACACCTGATATTTATTTTCCTTTACTAAAATTTTTATGGGCCTTGGCATTTTCTCTACTTTATTGATGACTCCTGGAACACACTGATAAATGCTTGCCATATGAGGTGATACAGAATTGCATATGTGCCAGTCTGATAAGTGTTGAGTGTTATAAACTCTCAGAGTAACTAATTCTGAATGGAAAAATTTTTTAAAGAGGCTAATGTTGACCCATAATTCTAAAATAATGGATAATCTTGCCAACATGTTGAAATTTTCAATCAACATGGAAAAATACCTTTTGGTGTGACTATGAGTGTGGTCACGGAAACTCATGAAGTGCATGGAATGATCCCATAGGCTTGTGTTTCAGCCTGAATAAAATGTAGAAAGCAAGCTCATCACCAGCATTCACCGCTTTCTGCTTTCTGACTGTGGATGAGTGTGAACAGTTGTCTCACTGTCCTTCTGTGACAGTCCACCATGATGTCCTTCAGTATTGAGTCAAAATAAACCCTCATCATTGCTTAAGTTGATCTGGATACGAGTTTTGACACACACTGAGAAAATTAGCTAATATAGCCAAGAAGTCCAAAGTTAAGCAATGGTGTTATTCTGCTTCATAACGAAGTAGAGTCAGAAGGGAAGAGAGAGGTTGAATTAAAATAGAAAAGAGGATCATGGTGACTAGTTCATAAGTGAAGTGAAATCTATTTGAGGTGGCTAGTTTTTAACTTTCATCTTCACACAACTAACAGTTAACTGGGAAAAGTTTAGTTGATAGATTGCCTACATAGTTTGGCCTATGTTCATGCTTATGGGGGGGGGTTGTTGTAATTAAGCCTGCTGATGTGGGAAAACTCAGGCCACTGTTGGTGGTATCATTCCTCACCCATAGGGTTCAGACCTATGTAATAATAGCAAAGTCAAGCTCAGGAGAGCAAGCAAGAAATCAAATGGACATCATGCATTTATTTTGCCTCTCCTGTAGGCACGAGTAGAGCTACTTTGAGATTCTGTCTTGACTTCCTAAGAATGATTGCCAGGAGCCAAGAATTATAAACCAAATAAAGCCTTTGTCTCCTAGGTTTCTTTCTTTCCTTCCTTCCTTCCTTCCTTTCTTTCTTCTTCTTCTTCTTTTTTTTTTTTTTTTTTTTTTTAATCAAAGTATTTTGTCACAGAAACTGATATGACACTAGACCACCACTCACTATGGTTCTATCAGACACCTCCCACTAGTCCCCCTCCCAACATTGCTGTGTTAGAAATTAAGACTTCATCACATAAACCTTTGGAGACACTAGGACCAAAGTAGCTTCTATATATTATGCAGTTAAGACCTTAATGGATTCTGGAAACATTTATCAGTTAAGCAAATCTTAAATTACCAGTGAAAGACACTGTTGGCAGAGTGAAGCACAACTTTAAAAGAGGTTTACTTTTAATGTTCTGTAATACCAGGCCATAACATAAATCAGATGAGCCCAGAGTGCAATCAACACTAATCAAATGTAGCTTGTTACAGAAGACTTAGTCCACCTCACACAACTGGGAAATAATTTGATAATTCTGACTCTCTTAATGCATGCTCTGTAAGTAAAAGTTTAGAGTCTATTTTTAAATTTTATTTTAAATTATGACTATGTGTTTAGGTACACGAAGGTTCCTAAAAAGGACAGAAAAGAGTGTTGACTCTTCTAGAGACAGGTAAGAGGTGCTTATGGGCCTCCCTACAGGAGTGCTGGAAACCAAAACCGGGTCCCTGGAAAGAGCAGCAGCTTTAATACTGAGTCATCTTTCCAACTGAAGTTTAGAGGTTTTACTTTTGACCCTAGTATTTAGCCATGTATTTTAGGCTTCTATCAAATATTCATTTAAGAGGATAGCCATATTGTTGTTTGCCATTACAAGTATTTATTTTATTTTATTTTAGGCTTCTATCAAATATTCATTTAAGAGGATAGCCATATTGTTGTTTGCCATTACAAGTGCGTCAGGAAAATCTCTAATTTGTGATTGCAGCAGTAATGACATAGTATAAAGGAACTGAGTAGGAGAAAGGTTGAAAGTCCATCTTGGTTTACTTTTTACATTTCAGTCTGTGTGTGTGTGTGTGTGTGCGCGCGCGTGCGCGCGCGCGCGCGCGCGCATGCGCATTGCATGCACTTTGCCATAGTATACAAGTGGAGGGCATAGAAAAACCTGCAAGAGTCTATTCTTTACTATATGGGGATTAAAATCAGGTGGTCAGGCTTGGAAGCAAGCACCTTAACTTGCTAAGCCATCTCGCTGGCCCCAACTTGGTTTCTGAAACTAGCATATCTTTAGTGGTGCTGACATTGACATTTGGTGTCTTCATAAATTCCTTCTCCACTTCATTTTCTGAGATATTTTTTTCAGCAGACTTGGAGCTTATTAATTTGATTAGACTCTCCCGGCCAAAAAGGCCTAGAAATCTCTCTGCTGTTACACAGGCACTCCAGTTCTAGGCTCACACCAAAGGACTTAGAAATTTACACGGTGATTAACATTGATGTCAGGTCCTTATTCTTGGGAAGCATGCACTTTATTCACATTTCCCAAGCCCATCAGCCAATTTTTAAAATGTCAGAAACACTAAAAATCATTAAACAGATAAGTTAAGAAATACATTTTAATTCCATCCCTCCCAGATCATTAGAATGATAAAACATTGGTAAATCATATAAATTGCTCTGCCCCAAAACTCACTAAAGCCCTACTATATCAGATGATCACGTGAGAAACATTATTTTGTAGTGTTTAAGTAAGAGAAATTTGTTTTGGTAAACATAAGGTTCCTAAGAGAAAGGGACAGTTTGGAAGAGGTTATCGTTGTTTTTCCTGCTCAGATGGAAAGGCATCCTGGGACTCAGGAGCCCAAGGAACCCATGCTCTGAGATGGTACAAGGGAAGGGTATCCTGAGATACGGGAGTCCAGGAACCACACAGCTCTGGGAAGAGGCCTCCTCAGTGGAGCCATGGCAGCTCTGCTGAGGAGCTCAGGACCCTCAGCTTTGCTCCTTCTTCAGGGTTGCAGCTCCCAGGGGAAGGTATCCCCAGTGGAGCTAAGGAGCCCAGATGCTTCGGTCCTACTCCATTTCTTTCCTTCTTCTCTTCAGTGTTTCCTGGTTTCTACCAAGGAGAGAATCACACCATGCAGTAAATCTCATAATAGAGATTTATTGGAGGTTTCGGGGAGTACAGGGATGAATCTAGGGCTGATAGCCTCTGCTCCTAGGAGAAGGCAGCAGGAAACCGAGCAGACAGTCTTTAAGTAGGATTTCTTAGTGGGCAGAGCTTTCTAGGGCACAGATTTCCAGGGTGAGGATTCGTTGTATTTTAAATGCTGAGCTTGGTAGAAATTAGGGATTGATAAGGTTTCCTGCTCAAGGATCGGTGGATTTCCCTGCACAGGGTTTTGTGGGGATTTTTAGTTCTGACTCTTCACCTAAAGTTAGCATAATCTGGGAAGGGTCCTATTGAGGGACTGGAGATGACCTTTGTGACAGCTACAGAAGCTGGAAATGCCATTTCGACAGTTGAGAGGTGTGGTGGAGGGGCCTCAATAGGTTCACACAGACTTGAACTCTGTAAAGCTTCCTGCCTAGGGGGAATGGCCAGTTTATACATTGATGCCACAGAGATGGCACCTGAGCTGGCAGACTGGCACCAGTTGGACCGTGCTTCCCTCCGCCTGAGTTCTCTGTTAGCAGCTGCGGGAGCTCAGGCTTCAGCGCCTCAGTGTCTCCAGGCATCTGATCGCAGGCCCCACAGCTGTGGAGATTTAGCCTCAGCGCCTCTGGAGTCCTGAGGTATTGCTGTCCTGAGGTAGAGAGGCCAGCAGCACAGGCTGAAGATGCCAGCACCCCTCGCAGGACCACAGTGGGTGGCACCCAGGGGAGCTGAAGAGAGGAGCACCCGAGAAAAGATGTAGGAGGTACCCCAGGGCAAAGCTTGAAGCTCCCTGGCCTGGATTCTGCAGCTCCTCAGGTGGAGGCCTGCGACACTTTCCGTCCTTGAGGGTTTACAAAGTTTACAAAGAGAGTCCACCACAGGGAAACCTTTCCCTTTGGCTTGAGCTGCCGTGAATGACCAACATCATGCTATGTTCTGTGGTAAATATAAGTGGAAAATGAACACTTGGAGTGAGGTGAGATGAATGTGACCACTCAAAATTCACTAACATGTTATAATGAAACGAGCCAGGTAAAGCTGAATAGCACTCAAGAACTTCCAAGCTTGCCTTTTGTGTTGCCACTGACTAAACTAAGGACCTTGGACATGTTTAATAAGGGAAATTCCACTGAACTAAATCCTGAGATCTTGGACTTTGAGACAAGGAACTACCAGGTTATCTCTAGCTAGTTTCAAACTCCTGGGCCTCTGCCCTAGGACTTCCACATCTCAGACTGTAGGTGAATGCCACCATATCAAGTCATAACTAGACACTTTCCCACAAAATTAAAAGTTTTAGAAACGGATTTCTGTTATTTATTAATGCGTGTGCATATGTGTTTTTGTGTATGCATGTACACATATTCCTTACGAGAGCAGCAAGTACTCCTAATCACTGAGACGTCTCCCAGCACCATCTTTAGATGTTTTCAGCACAGCCTGCATGTAAAATAGATCTTAGCAAGCTGTGTGTGGTGCTGGATGCCTTTATTCCCATCATTTGGAAGACAAACAAACTGATCCCTAAATTCAAAGTTAGCCCAGCCTACAGAGAAAGTTCCAGGACAACTACGGCTACAAAGAAACCCTGTATTAACAAAAATAAAGAATTAGATAGATCTTAATAAATATAAATGTAAAAATAAATAAATATAAATGTGCTCTAAGAATAGGACCATGCTATTACATTGAAGCAACTAAGGACACAGAGCACTTATAGATAAATAGTAGATAGAGGAAACATCTCCAGACATTTGAATGTTTAAAAATAGACAGTCTTCAGTAATTCAAAAGTTAAAGAGGAAGTCACAAAAATCACAGAAGAAAATAAATATACACAATGAGCTGAACATACATAAAAGTTCAGTGTAAAATGTGTGAAAAACCAAGGTATTGTGGGTGCATTTATGGTCTCACCTATACATTGCAGTGTGAAGCTCACTCTTCGTGGTGAACGAGACTGTATTTGGAGGCACTTATCCACACCACTATAATATTGTCTGTGAAAGCATCAGGAGGTTTGACTGAAGAAGGCAAACTTGCCCTGAATTTGAGATTTGAGTGCAATTCCTCTTAAAAGGGTTCTGGACTGAATAACAGGGGAGTAACTGAGAAAATAAGGTAAATCTCAATCTCTCTCTCTCTCTCTCTCTCTCTCTCTCTCTCTCTCTCTCTCTCTCTCTCTCTGCTTCCTGACTGTGTATACCATGTGACCTGATTCTTCTCAGACCTGTCACTGCTCTTGACACCAGGACATCTACTTATAACAGGCTTTTGACAGGTGTTTTACCAAAGCAACCAGTAGCTAATGCAATGAACTGAAAGCAAAATGCTCAAATCAATAATTTCAGCCATGACCTTAGGAACCTATTATGGAAAAAGAATTATAAAATAAAATGATACAAGTGAAATCAAGGGATTACAAGCATAAGAACATAAATAAATGAAACTGAGAACAAGAAAACAATAAATAAAATGAATAAAATAGAGCTATTTATCTGTAACGATCAATAAAATTGATCAAAGAATAGAGCCATAAAACATATGTAAAAGATTTTCATAAAATCACAAAATATTTCACCAAAAGATGGAAAGTCTTTCCTACCAAAGAAGAAAAAGCAAATGCCCACAAAGCTATTAGGAGAAAAGAAAAAAAAACCTTTTTACAAATGAGGACTGGTTCTCTGGAGATGCATGCACGAGAGCTAGAAGCCAGAATAAAATTGTTGTCAT
The DNA here is from genome assembly GCF_903995435.1 of Acomys russatus. Classification (NCBI taxonomy): domain Eukaryota; kingdom Metazoa; phylum Chordata; class Mammalia; order Rodentia; family Muridae; genus Acomys; species Acomys russatus. The sequence continues at coordinate 90,562 of NW_026131398.1, read as the reverse complement.
TTGTAAAGGGTCATGGGAAGGACCTTAGTAGTGATAGAAATATGTCCTATATGCTTATAAATTTGGGTTACAGTTTACAAGACTGTCATCAACAAAATAGAAGGAAGCTCATATTAGATTTTCCTGTACTTATTCTCTTTTTTATTTTTTAAGAAAAGACTGGGTTTCATATATCTCAGGCTAGCCTTCTTCTTGGTATGTAACCAAAAATGACTGTGAATTTTTGACCCACCTGCCTTTACCAGCCAACTGCCTGGACTATAGGTATCTTCCCTCATGCTCTGTTTTTCCAGGTGCTAGCATGGAACTGAGGGCTTCATGCCTGCTAGAAAAAAAATGTTCTACAAACTCTGACACAGCCCAAATCCTGTATATTTTCCTTACAATATTGTGTTATTATATGACCATCTCAAATCAAATAATATTACTTGCACCAAATGTGTCTGACATACTACATGACAGACACTAAATATCTCAGCTTTTTATGGGCCCAAATAGTCTTCTGTTCAACTGATAAGCACTGCTATTTTTTTTCACTTATGAGTCTATGTGTGGATTTGCAGGTGGCCACAAAAACCAGTAGAGGCCATTCTATCCCCCACAGCTGGAGTTATAGGTGTCTGTAATCTGCCAGAAAAAAATGGGGGTTCTCGGAACTTAACTGGGTTGCTCTAGAAGTAATACTCTTAACCCATGAGCCATGTATAACAGATATAAACACGTATTCGTCTTTATCGCAAGCGTGGGATGGGAAAGAGACTTGTAAGAGGATGTAAGATGTCTGTCCACTAGAAAAGGAACTGCCTCTTGTGGGGACATGGTCTTTACCAGTTGATAAACATCCTGGTATGGACTCTGAGAGGAGATAAATAGAGGCCAAAAAACAGAGACTTGGCTTTTGCATTGTTTCACATTTCTTGGCTGTTAATCTCTCTGCTTTGAGATGATCCTAGAGAGAAACCATGCAGAGAATGCTTCCAGGTTCCAGCTGCCCTGGTTGTGGTCACTTTCGCAGAATTATGATTTTCTTTTTAAGGAGTCTTTGGAATCCTGATAATAAAGAGTGGAATCTGCCCAAAGAACTGAGTCTTAAAACATCTAATTCTCCTGTCCCTACTAACCCTGCTTCTCTCCTATCTAGGCTTGGTGTGCTGGAAGGGAAGTAGAGTCATTAAAGAACCCCAAATAAAGTGGGGAAATATCGAAGCCTGGAGTCATCTCTCCAGCTTCCTCTCGTGTCATCTTTTTCTTTCATCCTTGAAGGTTTCTTGAAATGGTAGAAGTTTGGAAGCATCGATAAAGGCTGACTGTGACAGTCTTCTTTCTTGACATCTCTGGTTAACCTTGCTAATGAATAGGCTTCTCTCATCTCCTAGTTCTCTTAAAGACAAGGACTTATCTACTCTTTATGAAAGCAGATCTTCAAGTGTCTCCTTTATTCTTCACTACGACACCAAGTGGTGTCATAGAAGGCAGCTTGTAGTAGCAACCATAAAGCTAATTTATTCTTAGACTGGCCATGTACTTTAATGAAAAGACAATGTCATTGCTCATTAGCCCAGTGCCCAGTGTTTCTTAGATAAAGTAACTGTTGAATCAGAGACTACACTTGCCTAAAAATTGACAAGATGGGATTTATTTCATTAAATATGCATACATATGCTAACAGAAGAATCATGAAATAAATGAGAATGCCTACCCTTTTATTGCTTTGTTATTTATTGCCACTGAGGAGGCTAATTTTTAAGTCATGGAACCTAGTAACTTAGTAATTCATTACTCTCTCCAAGATTTGGAGGCTAACAATAAGCCTGCTGGAATTGTTTGTTGGGTGAATGAATGACCCTGAATCAAATATATTTAATACAGAATAATCCATTGCCTTTAGCAGCCATGTTTGGCTATGTAAGGCAGATAGATAGTTTATACATAGATATGAGGATGACAGAGCTTTGAGAGTGATCTTTCCATGGCCATCTCCATGTTTGTTAGAATCTACAAGTCAGTTACTTATGCATTTTCAAACATTGTCTGTTGTTGTATGGACCATGTGCACTTCCTAACACTTCTGTTATGTCAGTGAACCAAGTGGCTGTCCAGTCAAAAGGAAAGTATGACCCTCATTATAGATAGTTTACAACTTGTTATTAACTTGCAAATTATTTATTAAAGATAATGTGCAATTTTGAGAGAACTTTCAAAACAGGAAAGAACCACTTCAAGGATCTATACTATTTCCCCTTCTGAGTGAGATTTAGGCATCCTCCCTTGGGCCATCCTAGTTTATCTTCTTTGGGTCCATGAACTGTATTATGGTTATTCTGTATAATACGGCTAATATCTGCTTATAAGTGAGTAGGTACCGTGTGTGTCTTTCTGGCTCTCATTCAGGATAATATTTTCTAGATCTATCCATTTATATGAAAATTTCAAGATTTCCTTCTTTTTAATAGCTGAGGAGTATTCCATTGTGCAAAATACCACAGTTTCTTTATCCATTCTTTGGTTGTGGGACATCTAGGTTGTTTCCATACCCTGGCTCATATGTATAAAGCTGCTATGAACATTGCTGAGAAAATGTCCTTGTTGTATAGCGGATCATCTTTTAGGTTTATTCCCAGGAGTGGTATGTCTGGGTTTAGAAGTAGAACTGTCCCCAATTTTCTGAGAAAATGAAGTAGGAAAACAGAGGGCTTGCAGAGAGAAGGGAAACCATGAGTGAGTCACCTCTGAGCCAAGCTGCAGATGCACAAGATCCTTGGCGAGTATGTGGGTGTCTCCAGCTAAACCTCCTCGTAGCAAGAGTCATGGACTCTGAAGAGGCCACCCTCTAACTAGACAGGACTCCTAGTGGAGGGAGGGGAACACCAACATACCCAATAAAACTTTGACCCAAAATTTACCTTTCCTATAAGGCAGGGATAAAGATAGAGCAGAGATTGACAGAGTTTCCATTTAATGTCTGGCCCAAGCTAAGACCAACTCCATGGAAGAAAGCCAATGATACTTTGATACACTTGCAGATGGGAGCCTAGCATAGCTGGCCTCTGAGAGAATCCACCTGGAAGTGGATCAAAACATATCCACTGAGATCCACAGCCAAACACTGGGCAGAATGCAGGGCGTCTTGCAGAGGAGTAGGGGTAAGGATAGAAAAGCCTAGAGGGGAGAGGAGTGCCACAAGAAAACCAACAGCCAATTAACCTGGGCCCATGGGGGCTTACAAAGACTGAAGAACCAACCATGGACCATGCATGAACTGGACCTAGTCCCTCTACACAGATGTAAGAAATGGACAGCTCATTCTGTATGTGGGTACCATAGTAAGAGAAATTGGGGCCCATCTCTGGCATAGACTCTGTTTCCTGATTTTGGTCACTTCCACCAAACTGAGCTGCCTCGGCAGCTCACAGGGGAAGAGAATGAGCTTAGTCCTTGATGTGCTGGGATGGGTTGTTGTTGTTGTTGTTTGTGTATGTGTGTGTGTGTGCACGCATGCGCACATGCACGCACGCTCCTCTTTTTGAGGAGGAACATAGGGAGTAGGGGGAAGACATACATACATACATACATACAGACAGACAGACAGACAGAGATACACACACAGAGGCACACATACACAAGACCCACTACCTCTCTTTTTTTCTCAAGCACATACACACTTATAATGTTAATTAAATTTAAAAAGAATCAAAATGAAAATTCTGAAGAAATTATTGCAAGCAGAATAGAGTAGAAAGTTGTCATACAGCAAGTAGTTTTATTTCCCAGGAAGAAGTTCTAAAAATATACGAATCTTCACATAAAATATTTCCTAAATTTAGTATAATAATTTTAAATGTTCAATGAAAGAATAAGCAGGCTACCAAGATGAGATTTGATAGCCTATGATCATATAGTCAAGGAGGAGGTCCACCTCGGTCTTAGACCTAGGGAAGGGGAATAGAATGAAAGTGGGAGGGAGGGAGGAATGGGAGGATACAAGTGATGGGATAACAATTTAATTGTAATCTGAATAAATTAATTTTAAAAACCCAAACAAAAAAACAAAACAAAATAGAAAAAAATTTGAATGGCATTGTTTCCCATAGGCATCCCAAATTTTTCTCCCTTCTCCTCCCTCCCATCTGCCCTAGTCCTCAGAAAGGGGAAACTCCTCCCCTATCATCTGAACCCAGCCTACTGAGGTTCATCTAGACGGTCTTCATCCTCTTCCTCTGTCTTCTGGCAATGTCACCCCACCAGATGGAAGTGGTCAACGTGTGGGCACCAGAGTCTATTTCAAAGGTTTCTCCTACTCCCAATATTATGGAACTCACAAGGAGACTCTGCTGCCTATTGAGTACGTCTGTGCAGGGGTCTAGATCTTCATCATTCATGGTCCTTGGTTGGTGCATCAGTCTCAGCAGCAGCCCCAGCCCCAGCCCAAACTTGTTGGCTCCACTGGTCTCCTTGGGGAGCTCCTGTCCCCTCTAGACCCTTCTATTCTCCCAACTTTTCCATAAGATTCCCTGTGCTCCACCCCAAAGTTTGTAGGCTTTCTGTTGATTCTGTTGTTGTTGAGCTCCATCTGATAAGATACAAGGGCCTACTTCTATCTTCTTGTATCTGTTGAGGATTTCTTTGTGACCGAGTATGTAGTCAATTTTGGAGATGGTTCCATGAGCTGCTGAGAAGAATATATATTCTTTTGTGTTTGGGTGAAATGTTTGTAGATATCTGTTAGGTCCATTTGATTCATGACATCTCTTAAATTTCATCATTTCTCCAATTATTTTCTGTCTTGATGGTCTGTCTGTCTATTGGTGAGAGTCGGGTGTTGACGTCTCCCACTATTAATGTGTGGGGTTAGATGTGTGCTTTAAACTTTAGTAAGGTTTCTTTTATGGATGTGGGTGATCTTGGATTTGAGGCATATATATTGAGATATCACCTTGGTGTATTTTCCTTTGATGAGTATGAAATGTCTTTCCCCATCTCTTTTGATTAGTTTTGGTTGAAAGTCTACTTTATTAAATTCTAGACTGTCTACTTAAAGTTGCCTGCAATTTGGGTCCATTTTCTTGTAATACCTTTTTACAACCTTTTACTCTGAGGTAATTCTACCTTTATTGCTGGGTATATTTCTTGTTTGCAGTGGAATTATGGGTCCTGTATTTGCATCCATTCTCTTAGCCTGTGCCTTTTTATTGGGAAGTTGAAGTCACTGATATTGAGAGAGATTAATGACCAGTGGTTGTTAGTTCCTGTTTTTTTATGTTGGACATGATAGTGTGTGTTTCCTTTCTTTTGCTTTTCTTGATATGGGTTTATTTATTTCCTGTGTTTTCCTGGTGTAGTTGGCCCCTTTGAGTTGGGGTTTTCCTTCTAGCATCTTCTGTTTGGCTAGGTACTGTTTAAACTTGGTTTTATCATGGAATAGCTTGTTTTCTCCATCTATTGTGATTGAAAGTTTTGCTGGGTATTGTAGGCTGAGTTAACATCTGTGGTCTCTTAAGGTCAGCATGCCATCTGTCCAGGCTCCTCTGATTTTCATATTCTTTGTGGAGACGTTAGTTGTAATTCTGATAAGTTTGAGTTTAAATCTGACTTGGCCTCTTTTTCTTGAAACTTTTAATATTCTTTCTTTGTTCTGTACATTTAGTATTTTGATAAATATGTGGCAGTAGGGTTTTCTTTTCTGGTCCAATTTATTTGGAGTTGTGTAGGCTACTTGCACATTTGAAGGCATCTTTTTCTTTAGGTTGGGGATGTTTTCTTCTAAGATTGTGTTAAAAATATTTTCTGGACCATGAAGCTTTGAGTCTTCTCCTTCTTCTATTCCTAACATTCTTAGGTTTGGTTGGCTTATAGTGTCCCAGATTTCTTGTATTATTTTTTTTTGCCAGAAACTTTTTAGTTTTCTCATTTTTTGACTTATGTATTGATTACTTCAATAGTATCTTCTATACTTGAGATTCCCTCTTCCATCTTTTATATTCTGTTGTTGTTGCATGTGTCTGCATTTCCCGTTCTCTTTCCTAGATTTTCCAACTCCAGGATTGCCTCAGATTGTATTTTCTTTGTTCCCTCTAATTCTTTTTTAAGGTCTGGAATGATTTTATTCATTTCTTTCACCTGTTTTATTATATTTCCCTGTAATTCTTTAAGGCATTTATTCAATTCCTTCATCTGTTTGAATGTGTTTTCCTGTATTTCTTTTATAGATTATTTTCTTCCTTTAAGGCTTCTATCATTTTCATCATCTCTAATTTCAAAACCTTCTTCCTGTGTTTTGTGGATGTTAGTATCTCCAAGACTTGCTATGGTAGGACCACTGGTGCCCAGCAGTGTCATATGGATCTAAGTTTTGTTGCTTGTGTTTTATGCTGGCCCGTAGCCATCTGGTTTCCTCTGGTGCTAGCAGGCCTGAAGGTCTCTCCAATGGGGTAGCTCCCTGTGTCCCAGGTGGTTCCCTTGGGTAAGGAGCATACAGAGTGCTCCCTTTCAAAGGCTGTTTGCTAGGTCTCCCTGGATGTTTCCTCAGGATGGTGTTGGAGCCTGTACCCAGCTCAGCTCTGCTGGATTCACTGTCTGTGTCCCAGTAAGGACAGGCAGGTGAGGAGTAGGCTGAAAGAGATCCAAGGCAAAAGCTGCTTGCATGCCCCACTGCCTTCTCTGCCAGTTTGCTCTCTGTTTCCTAGACAGGCCAGGACAGTGTAGAGTGGGTAGAAAGAGATCTAAGCCTAAAGCTGCTTGGGTGTTGCCCAGGCCACCTTGGTATGGCAGACAATGTGGTTTGTGGCCTTTACCCAAATCACCTCTGCTGGTTCACTGTCTGTGTCTCATATGGGCCACAGTAAATGTTTTGTTCCAAAATTATATCATCACATCAGGGATACCTTATTGCTAGGTTTCTAATTCCAGTAACTACCTTTGGTAAATTTAAGAAAAGTGTCAATTGTATGAGTCAACACCCTTTTCCAGTATGAGTACACAAAGATATGGTTAGTAGTAATAATCATGGGATGTTTCCAAAAATAGCATTCAAGGACATGAATGAAAGACTGAGTCATTACAGAAAAGTGAAATTTATTCTGTCTCAATCAATATTTCTTAACTTTCATGAGAAACAGCATAGTTTTCCTGCATTCTCTCAGAAAAAATATAATACCATGGTTAGGTAACGGATGATAGACAGTGCAGACAGACATGGTGATATACTCATGTACCCTGACATTCAGAAGGTTAAGATAGGAGGGCATTAGCTCTGGGGCCATCCTCATCTAAAGAATAAGACTCTGAAACAGGTGCATCCCCTGTAGGAATTGAGAGTACATGAGGCCTGAGTGTGGTTTCTGGAGAGCTACTGATTTGTATAAAATACTCATCATAACATATTCCAGAGATTTTATGCAAATTATCTATTACACTTTTTAAATGGCTAAATTCTATTTAAATTCCTGTGATTTTAACCATAATTTACATATGCAATGAGAGCATAGTGCAAATGTAAATATCTAAAAATTCATAAATGCTTATAAAATGCATAAAGAGAGATTTCTGTTAAATCAAATAATGGCACTCAAAATATTAGTTTCTCTCCCATTGGTGGCTGCAATGTCTTATTATAATTTCAGTGATACAGTGACTGGTAATAAGTCGATCTGTCTAGACTTCTTCATATATTCAACGAAGAAACTGAAAAATTACCATACTCACCACATTCCTTTATTTGAGTGGGAAAGGACGCATGTGCCATGACAGACATGTTGAGGACAAAAGGATGACTTGCAGGAGTCCATCTAACTTCTATCTTGTGTGTCTCAGTGATGGAACACAGGTCATCGGGCATGTCAGCAAGCTCCTGTACTTGTTCAATCACCTCATCAGCTCCCTAGATGGTTGGCTTGGGTCTACCATGGAAACATTTTACTCTCAGAAAGCTGTGTCTTTTAATGAAGTTCACAGAATTTCATTCATTCTAGGAGGTTTTGACAACTATTTCTGTATTAACTCCCAAACACATCTTTCTTTCCCTGTGTTTCTTCTTCCCATAGTGTCAATTATCCCCATGTCTTCTCTGGTCTTCATGCAAAGACACTGCACCATAGCTTGCCTGATTTCTTTCCCTGTGATGGGAATGTATGTTGCCTATTACTCACGTTCTTCTGAAGACAGTACAGTACATCTAAACCCTGGAACTTCTGAGGGAACCACTGACGGTTTGTGAAAATTATCACTACTCTTCTGGGTAGAGCCCAATGCCATGGCTGAAGAAATGGCTTAGTGATTAAGAAAGCTTGAAGAAGGTCAGTTTGGTTCCCAGCACCCAGGACAGGCAGCTCACAACCATTTCTAACTCCATCCCCAGGAGTGTGACACTAGCTATCCTTAAACACTTGCACACATATCACCCTCTACATGCATAGATTGATAATAAAATGAATCTTTTAAAGAGATAGAGAGAGGAACCACAATGATGACTGAATAAATACAGGCCAAATTGCCTTAGCTTCCATATAAATAAAGAAAATGGGGGAGAAAAGCCAACTGAAGTATTGTGTATGAAAAAAAAAAAAAAAGATTGAAACCCATCAACTAAACAAAGTAGAGAGAACTGGAGGATACCACATTGCATAAAACAAGTCCTGCACTAGGAAACAATGAATTTCTATATCCTTTCATATGTAGAAGCTAAAACTCCCCATTTCAAAGTTAAATAGTCTGGGATAGGGGTGCTCTCCTTTTCTGAGAACTATGGGATTGGGAGGGGGAAGAAGAAGAGAGGGAGGGAAAGAAGAGAGAAAGGAGGGGGCTACAATCCAGATGTAAAGTGAATAAATTATTTTAAAAGTTAGTCACTACTAGAGATGAATATTGTGTGGGGTATGTTGTGGAGGGTAATAGAGGATTTTGTATTTGATAATGGGAAATAGGTCTATGTGTAGAAACAACACACAGTCTATCATTAGTACAGACACTGGACACAGATCCATAAGAGGGAATCAGCTTGGTGCCTTGCATTGTGGTCTCCCCTCTCCCTATTTCAAAGCCAGCAGCAAAGCAAGGCCTGGATATTGCACACTCTTTCACATTCAGATCTACTTAGGCCTGGCCTTTCCACCTCTGCCTCCCAGGATTAATCTTAGCACTCTTAGATGATCTACTTGGAATCTCCCCTCTCAGTATCATAAGTCCTAAGCCACAGGTCCAAACTTTCTTTAATAATTAGTGGTTGTCAATTAGAGCAAATCTAAAATTACGTATGAGACAAACCTCAGAGCATATCTCAGAAAGAGTGTCTAGACTAGTTTAGTTGAGCCAGAAGGACCCTTTCTAAATGAGGGTACCAACTTTCCATGAGCTGGGATCCTGGATTTATTGAAAAGGAAAAGGCAAGCTAAGCAGCAGCACTCATCTCCATATGTCCCCACTGTGGATGCCTGTGACCTCATACTTGTCCTTCTGTGCCTTCCGGGATATGGTAGATTGTTTCCTCAAACTGTGAACTTTGGCCAGAAATTTTGTCACAATAAGAAAAGTAAATACAGTTTCTCATTTCATTTGGGAGTGCGTATTAATTCACTCTCTCTAGAGCAGAAGATGCAGATGTCTTGGGCATCCTTCCTACCACAAGTTCCACAGATGGCCACAGGGAGAATTATGAAGGAAAGTTGTAAATCAAGATATGAATTTTTCCCCTCTTAGCTTATTGAAAGCTTTACAGTGTTCAATCTCTACTATGGTTCTTTACTTCCAATCACATTAAACCAATGTCTGCCCTAACTGCTTGCTTGTACACGTAATTGGTTACTTACTGCATTATTTTCTCTTATTGAAGATTACTTGTAGGGTCTGAGGGGATGGCTCAGTGGGTAAAGAGCTTACTGTATACTTATGAGGGTCTTAATTTGTATTCCTAGCATCCACATAAAACAAAGTGGTCTCAGCAGCTTGTGCATGCAACGATATCACTGGAGGTTTTTTGGCCAGAAAACCTTGTTAAATCAGTAGGTTCAAATTTTAATGCATGAATCGGCCTCAAAAATAAGATATAGATAATAAAAGACTCTTGACATAGGTATACACATGTATGCATACACACGCACATACACCAAGTTATTCAAATTATTCAAATAATTCTCTTTCTAAACAGAATTGATATGCTTACTCTCTTAGATTGATGTTTTTAAGGATAAGCTAAGTTTATGAAATACTAAAGATGGTGATGTAGTTTCACCATGATGGAATAGTTTCAAATACATATGGAAAATAGCCACAATTCAAATATTGTCTGATAAGCATAAAGGGGAAAGACCTTTGGTGACGTACATTTGTAAGTGACATCAGAAGGTCATTGTCCTCCTGGTTCTCTCTCCCAAATGCAGGGGTTATGGGTATGTACCACCATCCCTGGTTTCTGTGGTGCTGGGTATTAAACCCAGGGCCTCCAGCATGTGAAACTGGCACTCCATCAACTGAGTGGCAGCTTTTGATCGTTAGTATTATTTCACCTTGTACTCTGTGTACTTACAGAAAGGCTACATGTTATAACCTCTGACCCCTGTCATCAGGGAAGTATTTAAATTCACTTTCCATGAAGTGAAAGGAACATTTTCCCTAGATGGATCCATCGACTGTCAAATGTCAAAGCAAGACATTTACATATGGAAATCAAACACAAAGTATAAATGTGAGCTGAGGAGAAAATGTGAAAAGAAAGATCCATCTGAATGAACTCAGGCTGACATCTCCAAGAAATGTAAAGAGAACCTCCTGTAGCTCGGTATTTTGCACAGTATTGGCTGTATATGAATAAGTAATGAATTGTGTATTAAGGAACACAATTATCTTAGGTGCAACACAAGCCTGAGCTTGAATGCTGCTGGCTCTATTCTATGTGAGAGAGAACTAGAGATTAATTCTCAGAGAGATTAATTAACTATCATGTGTCTTTGTAGATGTTAGACAGCCATGCTGAGACTGAAATTGGAATGATTGTGTAGCCTGTGACCCTTTCAGCACTGTGTCATGGACAGGGTTTGTGACAAAATGACATGGTTAAATTAAAATGAGTGGACCTCTGAGGACGTTCAGCACCAGACAAAAATTAGATGTGATGATGCCCCAAATACTCTTAGCAAAGGCTGCATTTCATAACAGAAAATAAGTGATTACATCACTGTATGTGTGTGTGTGTTTGTGTCTGTGTGTGTATGAGCTTGAACATGCATGCACATGAGTGCAGGTGTCCTCAGAAGCAGAGGAAAGCCTGTAGCTAGAATTACAGGCCAATGTGAGTCTCCATAGGCAGCTGATAGGAACCTGACTCTAGTCCTCTGAAAAAGTGAGTGTACTCTTACCCTGAGCCATTTCTCTGGCTCAGATTATATTTACTAAAGTCCCTTGTTTACTTTAGGCATTATTGTACTTCAAGACAGATTTACCTACCATTTCTTAAAATTCATCCAAAACTATCTCCTTAGCTGTCTCATACAGAATTCAATAATCCTAAGAGGAGTCTCAAAGTGTAAAGGAAAAAAAAGCCTCAAATCTTAGCTTGGCCCTACTCAGTGCAACTGGCTTACAGATCTTACTATTAATCTGTATTTGATTAGCTGTCTGGTGATTCTTTATTCCCTTTCACTATGAACAGTAAAGTAAATTCTCATCCAGCTTGCAGAAGACTTTGGAGCAATTCAGGTCTAGCAGGGAGCCTCTCTATTTGAATTTCATTCCTGACCAGCAAACATCAGAATTTCATATTGTGGAAGCTTATGCTCAAGGCTTGTTGTGTGAGATTTATTTTACATTTATAAAATCACACTTTGACTGGAATTTACATTTTAGCTTTTATAATATTTGGCACAAAATGTCTTAAATGTAGAATATAATTGGTAATATTCACAAATGTACCTAGAGTATTCTGTTTATATTAGAAAGCTATTTCTTAATTAAAATTCTAAAATTTTACAGGAAGCAAAATAATATTATTTCAACTCAAGTTACTCTATAGAAGTTGTCCTTGGGTGACCTCTCCAGCCTGAGGTCCTTATTTCAATGATACAAGGAGTGACTAAATTACATGAAGCTTCTATATTTTGCCACATCTGTTCTTCAGATTATAAAGTACTTTATATGTATGTGGCACACGAATGTTTGTGCATGCGTGCATGTTTAAAGTAAGTCTAGATATAAAGTAAGAGGTCAGTCTTGAACATCTCCCCAATTGTACTCCATCTCATTTTTTGAGAGAAGGTCTTTCACTGAATCTGTATCTCACCAGATTAGCTGGCCCATTATCTACCTATCACTGACTCCTAGTTCAGGAATTACACTGACATGCTGCCATACGCTGTCTTACATGGTTGTCCAGATTGGAGCTCAGATCCTCACACTTATATGACAAGGGCTTTGCCAACTGAGCCATTCACCCTTCCCAGGATATTCTTGGTACTTACTCGAAATACAATACACTTTTATACAGTCGCATAGTAATTACAAACCTATCGATTCTGGTACTCTCAATGAGGGGTGAGAGAATAAAACAAAAACAAAACCAAAAACAAAAAACAAAGATCAATTTTTTTTTATCCTGAAGTTTCAAAAGCATCTCTGGTGTTATTGAAAGAATAGGCTCTTCCTTCATGGATATTCTGATGGCATTTCCACTCAAGAGGTCTGATTAATAGTGGTGTTTACCACAATATGATAAGTTTACTAAGGCACAGTTTGCTTACAGAGAGTAGTTTGTGTAACTTAATCTGTCAATATTCTTTCAGAGCACACAGCATTCACTCTTTGCACAATGTGCTGATTGAAATTGTAATTACTGAGGCCTGAAGGAAATGGCCGAGCTCTGATTCTTCACCTTCAGCAGAGGCTAATCTTCATTGTCAACTTGAAGACTTAGAATTGCCATGGATACATGACTCGTTGGTGTATGTGTAAGGCCATTCTCAGATTGAGTTAACAGTGCCATAAAGACTATCCTCAATGAGAGCAGCACCAACCTGTGGGCTAAAGATCCTCAGCCCTGTTATTTTTGGAAACATGGGCGTAGAAGAAGTTGTCTTCTTATGGAAAGGGTACAAGGAAAGAGTGAGGAAGTGACAGCTGTCTGCAACTCTTCTTGAGTACATGCCCCCTGTCATTTGAGAACTTCTCAATGTAGATAACATTTTAAGATCTGCCACACCCACCAGAAATGCTCTCTCTAAGAACAACGCCTTTAAAACATGCGCTTTGGGACTGGGCAAGTGGAACAGCAGCTATGACCAGTCCTGCTTTGGCAGAGAATAGTTTGGTTCCCAGCACCAACATGAGGCAGATCACACCACGTGTAACTATCTCAAGTCATCTGATGTCTGTTTGGTCTTTTGTGGACACATACACAAGTGTGTAAATACCCATACAAACATGTTAATTCATGTCATAAACATATGTAAAATTAATATCTTAAAAATATTATTTAAATGGGATAGTAGTGATACACACCTTTAGCCCCAGCAGTTGAGAGACAGAGGCTGGTGAATCCCTTTGAATTTGAAGCCAGCCTGGTGTATGAGACTTTTTCTGTGGTCATACAAAGGTTTTATGAAGATAGATCTTGCTGTCTTATTTTCATGACTTTGAACATTCTCATCTTTCCATCTGAGGCACATCCCTTGTCTTCCTATGCTATCAGAACATAAAACACAGAGAAATATCAATTTTGTGTCCTCTTGATCCAGTTTTCTTTAGCACCCATACATCAATTTTTCTCAGCATACAGTAGAAATTCCTCAAGACAGTTGCAGCTGTCAGTCCTTCACAGAACTAATTACCTTAAGAGTTTCACATGGAGGATACGTAGGCCATTTTAAGAGGCTGACATTAAATGAAAACCAAAATACTAATCAGAAACAATAATTAACCAAATCATAAGCAATTGAAGTTCAAAGATTTAAAGAAATATCTAATAAAACAAAGAGTGTGTGCATGTGTTGTGTTTCAGTCTGAAGTGTCTTGCACAGGGTCATGAGTAGCAGTGCTTGGTCCCCAGCTGTGCTGTTTTGGAAGCATGTAAGAAATGTGTGCTGTGGAACATTAGAACAGAAGGGACTAGGGTTTGAAGTTTTGTAGCCTCAGACTACTTCCTGTTTTTGTTGAGTGCAAATCTATGTCTAAATATGAAACTATCCTCCATTGTGCTTCAAGGATAATAGCTGTCAGTACACCAGAAGAAATATAAGTGTATGTAGATCAACATTCCAAAACTGAATGTCTACATTTTTTTTAGAAACCTATATCCAAACTATGAGAGTCCATATGATATCTAGGGAGTATTTGTAAAATTCCTAGTTGAAAATTTGCTGAACTTTCAGTCATGTGAAAATACAACAGATCGTCCTCCTTCTGTAGCAAATGAAAGCAAAGAGCAAGAGTAAGATGAAGTAGTAAATAATGCTTTCCAGACTCAAAACCTTTGTAATTATCCAAAGGATGGTCAATAACAGATTCATGAAAACTTTTATTCATACTTGTGAAAACCTCTCATTTCTATATGTACTTTTTGGGTGTCAAAAGTGGAAAGATAAGATTGACTAAATGAAACTTTACAAAATAATTATAATGATTTAAACCTTTGACAGTCCTCTAACATTTATAGTTTTGATAGAGGGAACTCAATCTTTTAAAAATGCTTTTGAATTCTTAATTAATATATACTTAATATTTATGGCAACTTTGTTTACATGTACATCTGTGCACCATGTGTGTGTCAGGCTCCCAAAAAGGCCAGAAGAGGGAGGCCGACTCCCATAGCGCTGGAGATACTGATGGAGGTGAGCCAACAGGGGGTGATGGAATCCAAAGCTGCTGCTTTTAATCACTGAGCCATCTCTCCAAGCCCCAGGAAATAAAATCTTTTTTTTTTTTTATTAATTTATTCTTGTTACTTCTCAATGGTTATCCCATCCCTTGTGTCCTCCCATTCTTCCCTCCCTCCCATTTTCCCTTATCTCTCCCTTATGACTGTTCCTGAGGGGGATTACCTCCCCCTGTATATGCTCATAGGGTATCAAGGCTCTTCTTGGTAACCTGCTGTCCTTCCTCTGAGTGCCACCAGGTCTCCCCCTCCAGGGGACATGGTCAAATGTGAGGCACTAGAGTACGTGAGAAGTCATACCCCACTCTCCACTCAACTGTGGAGAATATTCTGACCATTGGCTAGATCTGGGAAGGGGTTTAAAGTTTACCGCCTGTATTGTCCTTGGCTGGTGCCTTAGTTTGAGCGGAACCCCTGGGCCCAAATCTGCCTATCATAATGTTCTACTTGTAGGTTTCTAGGACCCTCTGGATCCTTCTACTTTGCCATTCTCCCATGCTGAAATAAACAGAGAATTCTCAACAGAGGAATATCAAATGGCTGAGAAACACTTAAAGAAATGCTCAACCTCTTTAGTCATCAGGGAAATGCAAATCAAAACAACTCTGAGATTCCATCTTACACCCATCAGAATGGCTAAGATCAAAAATTCAAGTGACACCACATGCTGGCAAGGATGTGGGGAGAGAGGAACACTCCTTCATTGCTTTGGAAATCTATCTGGTGCTCTCTCAGAAAAATGGGAATAGGGCTTCCTCAAGACCCAGCTATTCCACTCCTGGGAATATACCCAGAAGATGCTCCAGCACACAACAAGAAAATTTGCTCAACCATGTTCATAGCAGCCTTTCATAATAGCCAGATTATGGAAACAGCCTAAATGTTCCTCAGTAGAAGAATGGATAAAGAAACTGTGGTACATATACACTATGGAATACTACTCAGCTATTAAAAACAAGGAATTCCGAATTTGTGGATAAATGGATTGTGCTAGAAATTATCATAATGAGGGAGTTAACCCAGAAGCAAAGACTTAAATTGTATATACTCACTTATATCTGCATACTAGCCCAAGGGGCATGTCCCACCAAAGCCTTCAGTTACCAGGAAACTGGGATAGAGGGGAGGACATCCTATTGGAACTCTAGATGAGAGAAGCATAGGAAATAAATCTTAATGGAGCAATAAACAAGTATACTTTGTCCAGTTGAAACAAAATCTCTACATTTAAAATGTAAACATTGGACCCAAAAAGAAGGCTCAGCTATTAGGACCACGGGCTGCTCTTAAAGAGGTCCTGAATTTAATTCTGAGTACCTACATGATGTCAAGCCTATAACTCTAGTTCCAGGTAATCTAATGCCTCATTCTGGTCTTTCCAGGTACTGCACTCAAATGTGTACACCATACACAGACACACAGAGAAAATATTTTAAAATAAAAATAAAAATGAAATAGTATAAGGACATTATATGGTGATAATATATTTATCTATAAATATGTACATACATTATAAATGTCATTTAATTTTATGTGATTTCATTCACACATAGAATCACTTATCTAACTATCTATACATAAACATTTGCTTATTTGGTAAACACACCATTAATTTAACCATTTAGAACCATGTATACTAACTCTATACTTGTATAAAACAAACCTCTTGAAATGTTGCATATTTTATATCTAAAGCTATATCCACTAAACAATTACTTTTCTTGTGCCTTCCAACATTGATAATTATCATTCTTTTTCAGTTTGTCTTTTAAGCATGATAAACTCCAACAGGAAATTATATTTTGCGATTATCATGTTTTTCCTACCAGAAATAATATGTTGCATCATAAAATAGAATATCTTTCCTTTTTAAGGGTATTATTCCACTAGTTATGTGCCACATGTTTTCTTTCTTTCCCTCCTATTAGCCTGAATATTTACTCTCAACACTTTCTCTACTCTAAGTGAAGCTACAATAAATGAGAAAAAAACAAATTATTCTCACAGACTTAGTTTTCAAACCTTTTGAATTTACATCCAATAACAATATTGCTGCATTGTAGTGTAGTTTGGTTTTTTCTTTCTTGTGGGACCTCCTTGCTGTTTTCCATAGTAAGAAGGTCATTTTACAATCACCTCAACAGTGCTTTAGAGTTTTAATTTCTCCACTTGCTATAATTATTTTTTACTGTACCAATGTTAGGAACATGGAGTGACCTCACATGATGATTTTGAAGTGCTATGATAGATGAGCTGTATTTTCTCATAGGCCTGGAGTCCATTGCAGACAATAAAATGTATCAATATTTATATTATTTCTCTTATTGAACCATAGAAGTTCTTTATATGGATATCTAACCTTTTTATTTTATATTACAAATATATTTTACATATCATCATTTGCTTTTAAAATTAAAATATAATGCATGATAGATGATAGATAGATAGATAGACAGACAGACAGACAGATAGATAGATAGATAGATAGACTTTGATTATATCTACTCATAGGGACTGCTATGAAGTAAATCTGGAGATGAGATCATAGGACACCTTTCAGGAATTGTGTCTCTCCCCCTTCCTGACAGTTGATAGTTATAGGAAATGCCAGTCTCACATGGTCAGCACATTTATCTATGGAGATATTTCACTGGCCTCAAATGTTTCGTCTAATTCTAATTATTCCTTTTGCTGTAGGAAAAACTCTCAAACCAGACACAGAAAAATTTGTCCATTTTTGGCTTCAGTTCCTGTATGCATTGGCATTTCCAAAAAGTAGTATCCATTCCAACTTCATAAAACATTTTCCCAATGTTTTTAAACTATCACAAAAAGCCCAGTCCTAAGTGTGGTGTATTCTTCTCTGTGTTCTTAGTCAGGTTGCTCCCTAGAGCCCAAAACAATATAAGCTATTTTCATTGCTCTTAGCTGCCCACTAGAATTGACAGTGGGACTGGATTGCTGAATACAACAAACACGTTGTCACAGGAAATAGAGAAACCAAGCTGATACCACACTTGTGAACAGTTTCATTTTGCATTTTGAAGCAGGGAGTTGGATGGGCCTAGCTTTAATCATTTTCACAGCATGGCTCCCTTAAGATATCACATAATTTGCTCATAGGGTATCTAGTCTCTTCTTGGTAACCTGCTATCTTTCCTCTGAGTGCCACCAGGTCTCCCCATCCAGGAGACGTGGTCAAATATGGGGCACCAGAGTTCGTGTGAAAGTCAGACTCCACTCTCCACTCAACTGTGGAGAATGTCCTGTCCATTGGCATATACAGGAGGAAAAGGTCCCCCACAGTCACAGTCATAGGGGAGGGGAGAGTAAGGAGAAATGGAAGAGAAGGAGGAATGGGGAGGATACAAAGGATGGAATAATAATTGAGATGTAATATGAATAAATTAATAAAATATATTTTAAAAAGAAAAAACAACAGAAAAAAGATATCACATAATTTTAGAATTACGAAAAATCTTTTCTGTCTTGTTTCTTTGATTGTTTAGTTAGTTAGTTAGTTAGTTAGTTAGTTAGTTAGTTAGTTAGTTAGTTAGTTTTGAGACATAATTTCCGTAGTCTGTGCTGGACTCATACCTACTATGTAGTTGAGGATGACCTTGAACTTCTGATCCTTCTGTCTCCACCTCCGTGGTATTTGGATCACATGTACCACCACACCTGGTTTATGTGGCACTGGAGGTGGAACCCAACCATTGTTCATGCTACATACCCATGTCCTCAGTCTAGTTTTAGAACTCATTGAATAAGAGACCCATTGAATTTTTACTGGATGGCAGTGCAGCCAACATTCTTTTTTCAGTAGGATGGACATCCTCACATTATTTCCATAGTCTAAAACAGGAGATAACTTTTCATACTCTAAATCAGTAATTTCAAATAATTTGCTTAGGAGGAGGATGTGGGCTTCCTCAACTCTGCCTTTGAACTTCTCAGTTTAATCTTTGCAGTGAATTTTAGTGTGTGTGTGTGTGTGTGTGTGTGTGTGTGTGTGTGTGTGTTTGAGTGTGTGTGCCTGCATGTGTGTGCATTGTATGAGTGTGATCATGCCAAAGCATATATATAGAACTCTAAAGAAAGCTCAGCTATCTCTCAGGCCCCTGTTAGATTTTTTCAATCTTTTATTATATTCTGCAGCTTCAGAATCTGTTTGTTTAAATCACACTTCATTTCTTTTTGTGAAAATTCTCATTCTGTTTGTGTCTTATCACTGGATTTGTTTAGCTGTCTTTCTTTTCCCATAAATAAGTGGAAAACATAGTTTTAAAAATAGTGCTGTTCTAAATAATTTCTTGATTTCCATTTTTTCAGATTGATTTTTACATAATTATCTTGTTGTTTGTGGTTTACATTTTCTTATTTCTTCATATGCCTTGTGTTATTTTGCTGGGGTTCATGCACTGGAAGAAAAGAAGCCTCTGTATAGTGTAGGTACTCAGGAACCCCTTCAACAATTACCCCAGAAAGAAATCCCTGAGCTCAGTGAAGCCTTTTAGGTGAACATGTAACTTTTCTGGGTATGTGTGTGAAGGCTCCCTTAGAGGTCCGTGAGAATTTTCTTTTAAGGAATTGGTCATGTATTCAGTGTTCTGTGACCCATACATGGTGAAACAGTCCTACATTACCCTTGTTTTCATTTTCTTTCTTTCTTCATTTATTTGAGACACAGTTTCTCTGTGTATCCCTGGCTGGCCCCGAACTCACAGAGATCTGCTGCCTCTGCCTCCCTAAAGCTGGGATTAAAAGCATGCACCATCATGCCCCATTGTTTTCATTTTCTACAGCTAGCCATAATGAAGAAAATATTTTAAGGCGAAACAGACTGTTTCCTTTAAAGTCTATTACAGTCTACCTTATGTTCACATTTTATTATCAGCTACTGTCAATTATCCACTTCCTCTAATTTACAAATTATACATATTAGTCAATAACATGTATAGAGCTCAGAACTAACTGAAAATTCAAATATCCACTGTGAGGTTAGAATTGACTTGCCTTGGATATGCAAATGGGGATCCATTATAGTGCAGATTCTGGAGTGCTACAGCAGTAAGTCTGTGCTCTCTTATTCTCAGTAATCGAAAACATAGGAGTTTCTTTTCAGTAGAAAGAAAGTGTGGTGAGAGTGGAGCAGGAAAGAAAGATGAAAGAGAATTGAAGAAGAACAAAAGGAGGGAGGAAGTTAATAAAAGTAAATAGGAAGAAGGAAATAAATACAAGAAAAGGTAAAGTGGATTTAAATGGTGCCCTGTTTATCCCTCTAGAGCGAACCGCAGTGGAGAAGGTTCCCTGGGTTTCAAAGGGTTGAAAGATACCAACCACTCTCCATGGTGCTGAAGTCTCCATGTTTTGAGGCAGCTTCCCTTGTCTTCTTTTATGCCTTTCATAGGTTCCCACCCTATGCCAGGACTGTCATGTCTCCGACTTAGGCAAAGAAGACCCCAGCCCTGGTCAGTGCTCGGAAAAACAGAAGATAGCTCTCCTCTTCTCTATACTCTTTCCACACGTAGCTCTGTGCCAAATGCCTTCCATGTTGCATCTAAGTCATTCCAGTCAGGAAGATGCTTAAGAGCAAACTGTCCACATATCAAAGTAGCTGTTCCCATCTTTCTCTTGTTTGAGGACTGGGCTTTTTCAGTTGTTTTCTGGGTTTTCTTAAGGTATCTTGCCCATCATAATTCTAAGGGTGT
>NW_026131398.1:0-65000 GCF_903995435.1 Acomys russatus | reverse complement strand
TTAGCAACAAAGATAGAGATTACCTGAGAGTAAGGCAGGAACAATATTTTCTAAGCTAACAGACCCCAAAATCCAGCTGGAACAGCCATTCTAATATCTAATAAAAATAGACTTTCAATCAAAATTAATTTAAAAAGATGAAGAAGGACACTTCATACTCACAAAAGGAGTATTCAACCAAGATGACATCATAACATCGTAATTCTTAACAGCTATGCCTCAGATACAAGGACACTCATATTTGTAAAAGAAACATAATAAAGCCTATAGCACACATCAGTCTACACACATTAATGGTGGAGACTTCAACAACCCACTCTCCCCAAAGGATGGGTAAACAAAACAGAAACTAAACAGAAATAATGACATAACAGATGTCATAAAACAAATGGGCACAACAGGCATTTACTGAACTTTTCACCCAAACACAAAATACTATGCCTATTAAACCATCTCCAAAATTGACCTTATAGCAGCTTATAATGCAAGCCTCAACAGATACAATAAGATTGAATTAGTATGTGCTATCCTATCAGACCTCAATGGACTAAAGCTGGGACACAACCGCAACAGAAAATTTTAAAAGCCTACACACACATGGAAACTGAACAACTCTCTACTCAACAATAACTGGGTTATGGAAGAAAGAAAGAAATTAAGGACTTCCTAAAATTCAGTAAAAATGAAGGTACAACATCCCCAAAAGTATGGAACACAATAAAAGGAGTGCTAAGAGGAAAGTTCACAGCACTAAATGCCTTCATAAATAGATTGGAAACCTCTCAAATAAGCAGCTTAATGGCATAATGAAAAGCCCTATTAAAATAAAGAGGCACACCCAAGAAGAATAAATGGCTGGAAATAATCAAAATCTGGGTGGAAATCAATAAATTAAAAAAAAAAAAAAACCAGAAAGACAAACAAACAAACAAAAACAATTCAAAGAATCCAGGAAACCAAGAGCTGATTCTTTGGGAAAATCAACAAGATAGCAAACCCTTAGCCACACTAACTAAAAGACAGGGAAACACTTTTCAAATCAACAAAATCAGAATTGAAATGGAAGATATACCAACAGACACAGAGGAAATCCAAAGAATCTTTAGGTCCTATTTCAAAAGTCTAATGCCACAAAATTTGAAAATCTGTATGAAATGGGCAATTTTCTTGATAGATTCCACTTACCAATGTTCAGTAATCAGGTAATCAAACTAAATAGTCCTATATCCCCTGTAAGCAAAGGACAGAGTACCAAAAATCTCCCCTGCAAAAAAAACAAACAAAACAAACAAACAAAAAACCCAGGGACAGATGGTTTCAGAGCAGAACCCTACCAGACCTTCAAAGAAGAGCTAATACCAGTACTTTTCAATCTATTCAACAAAATAGAAGAAACACTGCCAAACTAATTCTATGAGGCCACAATCAACTTGATACCTAAACCAGAAATAAGACCCAATAAACAAAAGAATTTCAGACAAATATCTATTATGAACATTGATGCAAAAATACTCAAGAAAATGCTCACAAAATGAATCCAAGAACATATCAAAAATAATATTCAACATGACCCAGTAGGACTCATCACTGGCATGCAGGGATGGTCACTATATGGAAATATATCAATTTAATCTACCATATAAACAAACTGAAAGAAAAAGCTATATAATCATCTTAGATACTGAAAAAACCTTTTGGCTAGATCAGAGTAGGAGTTCGTGATCTAGCCAAGGGACAGGACTTTCTCTACAGTTATGTGGAGAACGGGGACTGACTCTAACATGAACTCTGGTGCCCCATATTTGACCACCTTCCCATGGTAGGGAAGCCTGGTGGCACTCAAAGAAAGAATAAGCAGGCTACCAAGGTGAGACTTGATAGCCTATGACCATATAGTGGGGGAGGAAATATCCCTCGGTCATAGACCTAGGGGAAGGGAATAGGGTGAAAAAGGGAAGAAGGGAGGAATGAGAGGATACAAGTGATGGGATAACAATTGAGTTGTAATCTGAATAAGTTAATTAAATAATATTTTAAAAGTAAACCCTTTTGACAGAATGCATCACCTGTTTATGTTTAAAGTATTGGAGTGATCATGAAAAAAGGTACTTACCTAAACACAATAAAGGTTATATGCAGCAATCTGATTGGAACATCAAATTAAATGGGGAGAAATGCAGTGACATTCCACTAAAATGAGGGACTACACAAAGCTGCCCACTCTCTCTATCTCTTCATTATAGTGCTTGAAGTTTTAACTACAGTAATAAGACAACAAAAGGAGATCAAAGGAATCCACATCAGACAGGAAGAAGTCAAAATATACATATATATGTATATATATATATATATATATATATATATATATATATATATATATATATATATATATATAGTATACATAAGTGATCCTCAAAATTCCACCAGAGAACTCCTACAGCTGCTAAACACCTTCAGCAAAGTTGCTAAATACAAGATTAATTTTTTTAAATTGAGTTGGCCTCTTTTATACAAAACACAAACAGATACTAGGGAAACTATGCCCTCCACAATACTCACAAACCATATGAAGTATCTTGATGTAACTCTAACCAAGCAAGTGAAAGACTGTATGAAAAAACTCCAAGTCTCTGAAGAAAGAAATTGAAGAAGATATCAGAAGATGGAAAGACCTCCCATTCTCATGGGTTGGGAGGACCACTATAGTAAAAATGGCCATCCTACCAAAAGCAATATACAGATTCAATGCAATCCCTATCAAAATACATACACAATTCTTTACACACCTTAAAATAAATTCCTGACTTTATATGGAAACACAATAAATCCAGAGTAGCAAAAACAATCCTGTGCAATAAAAGATCTTCCTGAGGAATATAGATCCCTGATCTCAAGCTGTACTACAGAGAAAGAGTAATAAGAACTGCATGTTACAGACACAGAA
The DNA here is from genome assembly GCF_903995435.1 of Acomys russatus. Taxonomy (NCBI): domain Eukaryota; kingdom Metazoa; phylum Chordata; class Mammalia; order Rodentia; family Muridae; genus Acomys; species Acomys russatus. The sequence continues at coordinate 62,056 of NW_026131398.1, read as the reverse complement.
ATAGGTTGGTTGATCAATGGGTTTGAATCAGAGACCTCAAAATAAACCCACATACCTACAGACACTTGATTTTTGACAAAGAAGCCAAAGTCGTACAATGGAAATAAGATAGCATCTTCCACAAATGGTTCTGGTCCAACTGAAGGACTACATGTTGCAAAATGCAAATAGATCCATATTTATCCCCTGCACAAAACTCAAATCCAACTAGATTAAAGATGTCATAATAAAAAGAGAAACACTAAATATGTCAAAAAAAAGTGGGGATGGTCCTTGAACTCATTGTCATGGGAGACACATTCTTGAACATAACACCAACAGCTCAGGCTCTAAGATCAATTAATAAATGAGACCTCATGAAACTTAAAAGCTTCTGTAAAGCAAAGAACACTTTCAACAGAACAAAATGGCAGCCTACAGACTTGGAAAAGATCTTCACCAATGGTACATCTGACTTACGGCTAATATTCAAAATATATAAAGAATTCAAGAAATTAAACACCAACAAGCCAAATAATCCAATTACAAATTGGAGTACAGAGCTAAACAGAAAATTCTCCTTTTAAGAAATGTTCAATGTCCTTAGTCATCAGGGAAATACAAATCAAAATGACTCTGAGATTCCATTTTACACCCATCGGAATGGCTAATCTAAAGTGACAGCACATGATGGTGAGGATGTGGGGAAAGAGAAACACTTTTCCATTGCTGGTGAGAGTGCAAACTTGAACAGCCACTTTGGAAATCAATCTGCTGCTTTCTCATAAAATTGGGAGTAGTGCTACTGCAAGACCCAGCTATATTATTCCTGGTTATATATCCAAAAGATATTCCACTATAAATGAAGGATATTTGCTCAACTATGTTCATAGCATCTTTATTTATAATATCCAGAATCTGGAAACAATAGATGAATAGATGAAGAAACTGTAATACATTTACACAATAGAGTACTACTCAACTATCAAAAACAAGGAAATCAAGAAAATCACACGTAAATGGATAGAACTAGAAATTATCATCCTGAGTGTTGTAACCCAGACCTAGAAAGACATACATTGTATATATTCAACTATAAGTTAATATTGGCCCTATATAGACATCCTCTGAAAGACTCCACCCAGGGGGATCAAGAAAGATGCAGGGATTTGCAATTGGTCTCTGTGTAGAGAGTTGAGAGCCCTATGGAAAGTAGGGGAATAGGAGGGCCCAGAGGGTTCAGGAGCTCCAAAAGGAGACCATTAAATCCAGTGGATCTGGACACAGAGGGTCCTACACAAACTGAGGACAGTGCATGCAGAGGACCTAGTACCATGTTCAGCTGTAGAGGATGGACAGCTCATTCTCTACCTGGGTGGTGGGTGGGAGTGGTGACTGCCTCTGACATAAACTCTGGTGCCTGAGATGTGATCACTTCAGTGGAAGAGGATGCAGGCTCTCCTGAGGAGACCTGATAGGCTATGGTCCGATGGTGGGGAAGGAAGGGTCCCCCTGAGAGAGGACTAGTGTAGGTAAATAGGAAGAGGTAGGGAGGATAGGAAGGGGTAACAGCCTGGATGCAATGAATAAATTATAAAATTATAAAAAAATTTCAAATGTTTTTAATGGTATGTAGATGCTAAAACATTAATAAACAAACATACTTATCATAGACAATCAAAAAGTACAAAGATTACATAATAATGTAAGTCTCCTTAAGAGATCATGAATGAATGAATGAGTGGATAAATAAATGAACAAATAAATATTTTTCATGTTAAAAAATGTGAAACCATATATAGGAGAAGACTTGGATCTCAAGTTTTGTTTTCACTATTAACATGATAATAATAATAATAATAATAGTAATAATAATAATAATAATTTGAATCATAATCATCTATATGTGTGTCTGTGTGTATGTGTACTCTTTTTAAGAAAAATCAACTAAAACAAACTTAAAGAAAAAGGAGCCTAAGAACTTACGTGCTAGTTTACACATAAAACAGAGGTTGTTGGTCTCTTCAAATCAACATAAAATACCTTCAGAGTAATCCAAACTTACCATAATGACAATAGAGGTAGTTCCAGATGAGAGAAATCTGCAAAAGCTTGAGGGATTAGAACGGCAACCTATAGAATTGCGATAAGTTGAATGAAAAATTCAGATTCCACTTATTGATATATTTTCAGAATTTCAGTGGGATTTCCCCTTGAATTCTAGGGAAGATGATTCGGAGTTTAGATCTTTTTAGAGACGTTGACTATCTTGGAGGTGCATTTACAAATGGAGACTGATGGTGCTTTGGCATGTGTATCCATTGGAATACATCAGTTTTTTGAACATTGTATCACAGAAAATGTTCCAGATAGAACTTACAATCCTAGAGGGAAAGAGATCCAACAAGAATTTAAAAGATGTGCTTATAAAACAGAAGGGGGATAAAGAATATCCCAGAATGCTTTGGTTAAATGTTGCTTTGTTGACTTTCAATTTTTAAAAGGTCCATATAAGACAAGTACCACAACAATACTGGATTTTAGAAAGGACTGCTGAATTATATCAGCATCTAGAGGCCCTAATTCCAAAAAGGGAGAAAGGAGGTGTATTGCATTAGGGAGATTTTGTGCATGTTCCAACAGGAAATGAAAAGCTGTGTCTTCATTTCAAATAGTTGAAAATTAGAATTGACAGAGAGAGACTCCTGGAAGATTTTGACTACACACAAAAAGAAACAAATCAAGACCAAGACTGGTTATATATGTGCTAGCACCTCTATATTGGATTAGCTCTTAAAATGGCTGAGTCATAAATGTGTACAGATAGGCAATAAATCTTGTTTGCTACAAAATCCTCAGGACTTATCATGCCATTCTTTTAAATAGCATATATAAAAATTGGTATTACAGTTTAGTATAAAATCCAGACCAGCCTAAAAAAGAAAAAAACCAGATATCTTTCACCTGCTCGTACAAAGAGCAAGGCATCATCTTTGGCCAGCAAGCCCCATAGAGTTTCTTGTCTCCATTTCCGTAAAACTAGCATCAGCTGCATACTATCACAAATAGCTTTTAAAGTAAGTTATGGGGACCATACCTAAGCATTCATGCTTGCTAGAAAAGTGCTTTATTGACTATTATTTTTTAAATTTCTTATACTTTCAATATGGCTAGATATACTCCTTTGTATCTTTTGTGTCCTTGTGACTTTGTTAAGAATTTTATTCTTTCAAACCAGGCATTAACATTTATGCCAATAATCTTTCTTTCAAGAAAAAGTCAGCTAGGATGTTATCTCATGTCAGCAAAACATAACCTCCCTTTATTTTTTTTATCCTGCATTGGATTCCATTTTGTGCTCTTGGCGTACTCACTGACTGCTTTGGTTAGAGTGATGAATCATTTCAAATGTCTTATTGATGAGTATGGTATATAATAATGGTGGGTGAGTTGTTCATTTATTTAACTGCGTTTTGTAGTATAGAAAGTTAAATGAGGAAATAAATTATAGTGTGTTTTCATTTTTTTCAACTTGGAAGATTATATTTACTTTTAAATCATGATTATTTTAATATCACTAGCTACATAGTAAATTCATGTTTTTTGTTGATTTTGTCATCATATTATGGGTTTTTGGAGGCTCAAGCCAATATATTCATAGTTGTTCTTAATTAGTATCAAGATATTTCACAACTATAAAAAATAACCAGTAGTTACAACACTGGTACTAACTTTATTGGATGTTATCAAAGTCTGAGTAGTTAAAATATCCCAATGGACATGTATCTTCCATATTTGTAGGCACTTCATTTCATCTTTTTTTCATATTGGCTTGTAGTTCCACATCAACATTATTTGTAGAGTTGGGGAGATTATACTGTCCTGACTGTAAATTTACACCAGCAGTCATCAAGCCATTTTTAAACACTTAGTCATTATTTGATTGAGATATATCTATAAATTTTATGGTTTTTTCTTTTCTTTTGTGAAAAAAATATATATCTAGGGAAAATATATAAACTTTAAGTAAATGAAATTATATAGACTGTATTGCAAGCCTAATGCTATGTTTGAACACAAAAACGCTTTAACATTATATCATAGACATAAAGTATATGAAAGAGAATTATTCTTTTTCTTGATGAAAACACTATGAAACCAGCTTATTCAGTCCCAATCTTCAACACGGTCTTCTCAATTGTGACTAATACGCCTAGCTAGAGATGTGGTATCATGCAGGGTAGGGTAAAAAATGTTAGCTTACTTCCAGTTTTTGAAAACCAACCAATCCCTGAGCTTGAAAAATCTATCAATCCCACCAGTCTCCATCCAGGAAATAACCTCCCTGGAAAACTTTGCCCCAAAGGAAATCTATACAATCCTGCCTCCCACTCAGTTCTCTGCTGCTTCTTGCCCAAGCACAGGCAGCCATCATCTTACGTCTTTCCCAATAAATCCCTTATGTGAGGTTTGTTCTGCAGTGTCCCTTTTTGGTGTTCCTACAGCTCCCTTTAGAGCTGTAACATTTGCACTGCAGAAATCTTTCCCCTGTAGCAATTAAATGAACTTACTCCTTTCTTTCCAGGTCTGCAGACTGAGAGTAGTTTTCCACATAATGTTTAGTTTTTTTTAATCTTTTTTATTAATTCGGATGAATGTCATAAGTATCTAGTGCAAGTATCAAGCCATTTGAAGTACAAATACACAAAGATACTCTCTACTCTTTTTAAATACCATTCTTCTCTCTATCAAGTTTTAATATTTTGAGACACTAAGAATTCTGAACTTTATTTGTTCAAGAATATTCTCAAATTTTTCTAGAGGTAGAGAGACTTACGTATCACTGATTTTTTTTTTTTTTTTTTTTTACTTTGAGAAAAAAAATTAAAGGGGTTGGAAAGATGACCAGTTAAGCATATTAGCTCTTGAAGAGGACCACAGTCTATTTCCCATCTTGGTAGTTAATAACCCTGAAACTCCACTTCATAGAGGCCCAACATCATTTTCAAGCCTTTATGGGCATCAGGCACCCATGTGGTGCAAAGACATGCCTGCAAGCATGATTTTCATATACATAAAATAAAGAATAATCATTTCACTATTTTATATGTTATTAAAACATATATACAAATCATAAACTTTGGAGATTAATTTCCTTTCTATTTTTCAAAAGGAGAAGAAATACACCCAAGATAAAATGTCTAAAAAGATGAGTTAATTATTTGTTTTCTTTTTCTTTATACTGAATATCAGAAATCCTAAGGCAAATTTTCTCAAAAGTAATATATACTTGGGTGAATAGGGTTCCTTTAGACAGGTGGTACTCTAAGTACTCAGGGAGGAAAATAATTGCTTTATTTCTATAATTGATATTTATAATCATGATCATGGCCCCTTACTCAATGAGAAAGCTGACGTTATGATGGAGGATGAGAAAAAACATCTAAGCAACAGTCTCCTCAACAGCCAATCTGAACTAGAATGCATTTGTCTAAGAAGCTAGATTCTATTTTAAAATGAATATGTGTTTTAAGAAAAGCTCTAGGGAAGTACACTGGACTTGCCAGGCAGAGTAATGCTAGGAGCTGCTCTGATTTTGTCTTCTGCAGTGGAGTTTATCCTCATAGTTGCTGAAGTCACCCACAGCAAAGTCTATTTCTCTCCCCTCATAGTTGCTAAAAAAAAAAAAAAAAAAAAGTACTGTTATGAACCCTACCATGACTGTCAATGTGTAATCCTCACTTCCCCAATAGATGGTTTACCAATATCCTAAGATACCAGGGGCGACAAGTGCTTTCTCCTGTATAACAGATACACATTAATTAAAGGGCCAAATTTCTCAATGTAAATATGCATTATGGGTTACTTGCCAACTAAATAAGACAAAGCTTCCCCCTCCTCTCTGAAACCTATAAGAGGGAACTTGGTCTTCTATTCATGAGTCTGAACTCTCTTTAGAATCCATATCATATCATCAACCTATACTGTTAATAACTCTCCTAAGAAATATCTTACCCAAAAGGACAAGTTGCTTTAATCTTTCCACTAAACCTGTTACCTGAGATCTTTTAATACCTAGGAATAAATTAATATAATTACCCATATCAATTTTTTCATGGAAATTTTTAAATCATTGCATGCTGAAAGACTTATTTTATGAATGTAAAGACCATGTATTATAAAACTATTACCTCTAGTCTGAAGCATACTCCACCACTGGGAGACCTCTTTAAAACTCAAGAAGCAAACAAAACTTATATTTCTCCGGACTCACAATGCTCTTCCAAAAGATTACACAAACAATAACAATTGCTCTCTAGAAACAGGTCTTCCCTATATGTCAAACTGACCCAAAGTCATTCAGAGAGCTCTAGGGATATAGTTTTTAATGAACCATCACTCATAATGGGATGGATTTTGTGATGAGACATTTGCCTTTGAGTCAACCATGTTTGCTTCTGAAAGTGATCCCAGTAGACTCATTGGTTCACTTAACCTAGATGTAGGTGAAATTTGCTGTTGTTGTTCTGTCATCAGAATCCTATATGGAGTGAACACAATATAGTGATGTCTCCCTTGTTCCTAGCTGGGTATATGTGTGTTGAGGGTTCTTTCCACAACTGTTAGTTTCAGAATCCACCATCTACTAAATTATTATAGACCAAGGAAGTTACTATGCAACTATGTATTGTCCACAAGATATGCTGTATGTTGTCTTGGCAGGAGGGTGGAAAGTGCCTTCAAAAGAAACACATAGAACTGAAGAATGGATTGAAATTTTGGTTTTTTTTAGTTGGTTGGCTGGTTGGTTTGGGATTTGGAGGGGGGTGTTTGTTTTTGATTCTCGTGAACCAGATACAGTAAGTTGCATCACATGAATCCTGAACAAACATTAATTACATAGACTAAACTTCAGGAAATAGAGCTAGATTTGGAATCTGAAAAACAACAAGTAATGGTAAACAGGATTTCACACAAAGTTCTGGGATTGCATACAGCCTTATAGAGCCTGGTAGCATTAAGAGTTCAGAACCATCTTCAACTTAGTGTAAATGAAATAGGAAGACTGAACAAGAGGTCTTTCTGTAAAAACTTACTAGAAAGGTGTTGGATGCTCAGTTTCTGATTTTTCCAGATAAGGCCTGTGGTCATGATCACAAACCACCAAGAGGCCATCAGTTTACTGTAATAGGATTTAAAATGACCTTTACAGAAACAGTGATCTCCTAGAAATATGATATGCAAAAAATAAAATAGCTATACTTACATATGTACATATATGCATTTTTGCATATACATGAAATATTATATACACATATACACACATACACATACACACATACACATGATTGCAATTTTAGTTTCTTCTGAGATTAAAACTTTCCATCAGATTTCAAGATGGGGGCACTGAGAATGCGAGGTATCTCATTTACAGAAAGGAGACTGGGGATGCTACTGGGAGCCACAGACTGCAGGAGCTGCGGAGCACTGGATGAGAAAGGTCTGCACTGTGCAGACCACAGGTGGTTCCGGCCTCTGGTCATCCATCTGCCAACACACGGTGGAAGTCTAGTCCCCAGAGTCTGGAACACAGCCCGCCTGAGAGCTGCAAATTGTAGCCTTGCTCTGCAGTAAGAACTTGGTATATGGGACTGACCTCCTGGCAGTGAAAAACCAGAGCTCCTAGCCTAGGGAAATCTTGGGTCCTCAGAATCGAACCCACCCACTCCGTGCCAGTCCTCAGAAAGCCCAGGTGTCACATGGAGGCCCAGATGGCTATGGACATGTTGCCTAGCCACAGTTGCCACATCTGAGCAGGGCTGGGCAGGAACCTAACTGCCAGCCCCAGTCGACTGTACTGACACAATTGGTAACAGTGGACCCAGCCTAGATGGGCTCCATAGCCTGGCAGAGTCTCCCATGCTCTTGGGAGAGGCTGCACAGGCCTAAGGGGAAAGGTCAGGACTGTTCAGCTGGGCCAACCCAGCGAGATGAAACTACCTCAGGTGCGCAGTCTGAATGGGCCAGGCAGGAACCTCGTTACCAGCCAGAGGGATTGTCCCTGTACAATTGGCCAGAACAGACCCAACAAAGCCAGGCTCCACAGCCTAGCAGAGCCTCCCATGCTCTCAGCAGAGGTTGGGCAGGCCTGAGGGGATAAGACAGAAAAGTAATCAGCCATGAAGGGCCTCCCAATCTCTAGGGAGAGTCTGGCCAGGCCTGAGGGGATAGAACTGAAATCTAGCCAACCAATAACAATCAGAAGTCAGTAGGTGCTCTCTCCATGGCAGGCAGTACCTAGGCCCCACTTCTTGGTTGGATCAGGCAGAAACCTAAACAACTACTAGAAGACAGCAGAGGTTCAGGCACTCTAGGGTGATCTGAGCCTAGGACCCAAAGCCACAAGGTCAGAGGGCAGAGTATTCAAAGCCCAGCCAAAGACAGGATAACCAGGTCTACAAACACTACCTCAAACTGATTCTGAAGATGCAGAGAACCAGCACCTACTTCTGCTGACCCAATGTGGAGCCCAGGATGTGGCGAAAAGTCTCTAGGAGCTGAAACCAGGTGACCTGCCTGTCCCAGGGAAGAGTTCTCTGATCCCCACAGGCAAAGGCACTCAACCTACAATCACTCACCAACAATCCACTCTCACCAAGCAGTGAAGGACACCAGAAGCTATCTAATGACATCAGAGACAGCAAGATGACTAAAGGCTAGCATAAAATCATAAACAACAAAAACCAAAACAATATGATATCTCCAGATCCTAGCTATCCCAAAGTAAGCAACCCGGAGACCTCAAACACAATTGAAATACAAGAAATGACCTCAAATCCTGAGTAATGAATATCATAATGGAGGAAATGTATAAAATCCATAAACAAATGCAGGAAGATGAATCCAAACAAGTGGAAGACATAAAAGATGCCTATAGAGAGACCCTGAAAGAAATTCAGAAAAACACAATCAGATGAAAGAAGTCAATAAAACAGTTCAAAATCTGAAGCCTTATAAAGAGGAAATGAAAGAAACTCAGGAATATACAATCTCATGAAGGAAATCAATAAAACTGTTCAAGATCTGAGATGAAAATAGAAATAATGATAAAGGCACAGACAGGAGTAAAACGAGAACAAGAGACCTTAGAGAGAAAGCAAGCAACACAGAAGTGAGCTTCTCTAGTAGGATCCAAGAGATGGAGGAACGAATCTTGAGACTAGAAGATACAATCATAGATCTTGAAACAACCATCAAAGAGAATGCTAAATCTGAAAAAATCCTGACATAAAACATTCAAGAAATCAAGGACACCATAAAAAGACAAAACCTGAGGATAATAGGCATTAAGGAAAGAGAAGATGCCTGACTCCATAACTCAAAATATTTTCAACAGAATCATAGAAGGAGGTGCATATAAACATATAAGAGGCCTACAGAACACCAAATAGAATAGAACAGAAAAGAAAAAGCTTCCCTTCATATAATAATCAAGACACAAAATATACAGAACAAAGAAAAAAATTAAAAGTAGCAAGATAAAAGGGCCAAGCAACATATAATTGCAAACCTATCAGAATTACACTTGATCTTTCGGCAGAGACCATAAAAGCCAGAAGGGCCGTGACTGAGGTTCTACAAACCCTAAGAGATCACAGATGCCAGAACAGACTACTGTAGCCAGCGAAATTATCTATAACCATTGATGGAGAAAACAAGATATTCCATGACAAAAGCAAATTCAAACAGTACCTTTCCACAAACCCAGCCTTATAGAACTTACTAGAAGGAAAACTCCATCCCAAAGGACCAAGCTACAACCAAAATAGTTAACTACACCATCACAAAAACACAACCACACAAACACTCTACTGCAACCAACATCAAAATCAAGGGACTTAGTAGTCACTGGTTGTTAATATCTCTCAACATCAGCAGTCTCAATTCTCCAATAAAAAGACACAGACTAAATGAATGGATACATAAACAAGACCCAATATTCTTCTGCATTCAAGTAATACATCTCAGCCACAAGGATAGACATTACTTTAATGTAAAAGGCTGGAAAAAGGTATTCAAAGCAAATGGACAAAAGAAGCAAGCTGGTATAGCCATTATAACATCTACATTGCAACATTAATTTGCAACCAAAATTAATTAAAAGAGATAAGGAAGGCACTTCATACTCATTAAAGATAAAGTCAACCAAGGTGACATCAGAATTCTGAACATCTATGCTCCCAATACAAGGGCACCTACATTTGTAAAAGAACTATTAACAAAGCTTAAACCACACATTGATCCCCCCACATTAATAGCGAGAGACTTCAACACCCCACTTTCAATGAAGGATAGGTCATTGAAACAGAAATTAACTGAGAAATAAGGACACTAACCAACAACATGAACCAAATGGATCTAACAGATATCTACAGAACATTTCACCCAAACACAAAGGATTATACCTTCTTCTCAGCACCCCATGGAACCTTCTCCAAAATTGATCATACAGTAGGTCACAAAGCAAACCTCAACACATACAAGAAGATTGAAATAATATCTTGTATCCTATCAGATCGCCTTGGTCTAAAGCTGGACTTCAACAACAACAGAAATAACAAAAAGCATACACAACATGGAAACTAAACAACTCTCTACTTAATGACACATGGTCAGGGAAGAAACAAAGAAAGAAATTACTGAAATTCAGTGAAAATGAAAGAACAACATTCCATTTGTGGGACACATTGAAAGCAGTGCTAAGAGGAAAATTCATAGCATTAAGTGCTTTTATAAAGAAATTGGAAAATCCCTTATAAGCAACTTAACAACACATCTGGAAGCCCTAAAAAAAACAGAAACAGAACACCCAACAGGAGTAGATGTCTGGAAATAATCAAACTCAGTGCTGAAATCAATAAATTAGAAACCAAGAAAACAATTCAAAGAATCAACAAAACCAGGAGCTAGATCTTGAGGAAATCAGCAAGATAGACAAATTGTTAGCAAAACTAACTAAAAAGCAGAGAGACACTATCCAAATTTACAAAATCAGAAATAAAAAGAGAGACTTAAGAACAAACACTAAAGAAATACAAAATATCATATGATCCTACTTCAAAGACATATATGCCACAAAATTTGAAAATCTAGGGAAATGGACAATTTTCTTGATCAATTCGACTTGCTAACATTTAATAAAGATCAGAAACACAAACTAAATCATCCTAATTCCCCTACAGAAATAGAAGAAGTCATAGTCCCCCAACTAAAAAAAGCACGGGGCCAGATGGTTTCAGCACAGAATTCTACCAGACCTTCAAAGAAGAGCTAATACTGACACTCTACAAGCTACTCCAAAAGATAGAAATGGATGGAACATTACCAAACTCATTCTATGAGGCCACAGTCACTTTGATACCTAAACCTCACAAAGACTCAACAAAGAAAGAAAATTCCAGACAAAACTGTCTTATGAACATTGATGCAAAGGCATTCAATAAAATACTCACAAACTGAATCCACAAAAATATCAAAGATATCATTCACCATGACCAGGTAGGCTTCATTCCAGGCATACAGGAATGGTCTAATATACAGAAATCTATCAATGTAATCCACCATATACACAAACTGAAAGAAAAAACACATGATCATCTCCTTAGATGCAGAAAAAGCATTTGACAAAATCCAACACCCATTCCTGCTTAATTCATGTTTAAAGCTTTGGAGTGATCAGGGATACAAGTCGCACACATAAGCAAAACAGAGGCTATATACAGCAAACCAATAGCCAACATCAAATTAAATGGAGAGATACTCAAGGAAATTCCTCTAAAATCAGGGACCAGGCAAGGCTGCCCACTTTCTCCATATCTCTTCAATATAGTCCTTGAAGTTCTAGCCAGAACAATAAGACAACAAAAGGAGATCAAGGGGATCCAAATGGGAAAGGAGGAACCAAAATTATCCCTATTCACTGATGATATGATAGTATACATAAGTGACCCCCAAAATTCTACCAGGAACTCCTACAGCTGATAAACATCTTCAGCAAAATAGCTGGATACAAATTAACTCAAAAAAGTCAATAGCCTTTCTATATACAAAAGACAATCATGCAGAGAAAGAAATTAGGGGAAGTATACCTTTCATGATAGCCACAAGTAATATAATATCTAGGAATAACTCTAACCAAGCCAATGAAAGAATTGTTTGAAAAAAAAACTTCAAATCTCAGAAGAAAGAGATTGAAGATGACATCAGAAGATGGAAAGATCTCCCTTGTTCATGGTTCTGGAGAATTAACATAGTAAAAATTGCCATCTTAACAAAAGCAATTTATAGATCCAATGCAATCCCCATCAAAATATCTACATAATTTTTTAAAGACATTGAAAGATCAATTCTTAACTTTATATGGAAAAACAAACAAACAAACAAACAAACAAAAAACCAGAATAGCCAAAACAATCCTCTACAATAAGAGATCCTTCAGAGCAATCTCCATACCTGACCTCAAGCTGTACTATAAAGCAACAGTAATTAAAACAGCATGATACTGCCATATCAATAAGATAGTTGATCAATGGAATCAAATCGAAGACCCAGAAATAAATCCACATACATAATGGACACTTGATTTTTGACAAAGAAGCCAAGTCTATCCTATGGAAAAAGGATAGCATCTACAACAAATGGTGCTGGCCTAACTGGATGTCTATATGTAGAAAAATGCGAGTAGACCCGTAGTTATGACAATGCACAAAACTCAAGTTCAAGTGGATCAAAGACATCAACATAAAACCAGAGACACTGAATCTGTTAGAAGGAAAAATAGGGAAGAGCCTGGGACTCTATGGCACAGGAGACAACTTCCTGAACAGAACTCCAACAGCCCAGCTCTTAAGGTCAACAATTAATACATGAGACCTCATGAGGCTGAGAAGCTTCTGTAAGGCAGAAGACACTGTTAAGAGAACAAACCTACAGACTAGGAAAATATCTTCATTGACCCTACGTCTGACAAAGGTCTAATGTCCAAAATATACAAAGAGCTCAAAAAATTAAACACCACCAAAACAAATAACCCAATTAAGGAATGGGGCTCAAAACTAAACAAATAATTCTCAACGGAAGAATATTGAATGGCTGAGAAACACTTAAGGAATGCTCAACCTCCTTAGTCATCAGAGAAATGCAAATCAAAATGACACTGAGATTCCATCTTACACCCATAAGTATAGCTAAGATCAAAAACTCAAGTGACAGCACACGCTGGCTAGGATGTGGAGAAAGAGGAACACTCCTTCATTGCTGGTGAGAGTGCAAACTTGTACAATCCCTTTGGAAATCTATCTGGTAGTTTCTCAGAAAACTGGGAATAGGGCTACCTCAAGACCCAGCTATTCAAGTCCTTGTAATATACCCATAAGATGCTCCACCACACAAAAAGGACATATGCTCAACCATGTACACAGCAGTTTTACTCATAATAGCCAGAACCTGGAAATAACCTAAATGTCCCTCCATCCAAGAATGGATAAAGAAACTGTGGTACATTTACACTACGGAACACTACTCAGTATTAAAAACAAGGAAGCCCTGAAATTTGCAGGCAAATGGATGGACTAGAGATGATCATACTGAGTGAGTTCACCCAGACTCAGAAAGACTTACATGGTGTATGCTCACTTACAATTGAACACTAACCCAAAAGAGATGACCCATGAAAGTCTTCACTTAGCAGGAAATTGAGATAGATGCAAGGACCTCCTATTGAGACACTAGGTGAGAGTAGTATGGGAGAATAGAGAAATAGAAGGATGCAGAGGGTCCTAGAAACCTACAAGAAGAACATCGTGATGGGCTGATCAGGACCCATGGGGGGGGCTTCTGCAACTACTGGACCAACCAACAATGCATGCCGTAAATATTGAACCCCTACTTGTCTCTATCCAAGGGACAGGACATTATTCACAGTTGTGTGGAGAGTGGGCACTGACTCTAGCATGAACTCTGGTGCCTCATATTTGACCACTTCCCTTAAAGGGGAGGCCTAGTGGCACTAGGTGAACGAATAGGCAGGCTATCAAGATGCGACTTGATAGGCTGTGACCATATAGTAGAGGAGGAGGTCCCCTACTGTCACAGACCTTGGGGAGGGGAATAGGGTGAGACAGGGAGGGAGGAAAGAATGGGAGGATACAAGGGAATGGATAAGAATTTAGCTGTAATCTGAATAAATTAATAAAAAAGGAAATAAGTAAATAAATAGATAGATAAACAGATAATTAAAAAAAAACTTTCCATCTTGGAGGGAGCTCATTAAGACACAGGCAACTTTATTAACTTGGTGTTTTAAAAGATGTAGTATAGCATCCTATGGGGAGGTTCAAGTAATTCAGGAAGTAAACATCTCAAATACCTTCAGGAAGTTCCAGAAACCAACCAAATTCACCAGTCCCCTTCTTCTCAAAACATATAGAAGTGTAATACACACTAAGAGAGTATCTCAAGCAAGCTGTGCTTCCTTATACTATCTGGAAAGGACACCCTCCAACCTCTGAACTGCTTGAAGGCTGTGCATTATGCTCCACATTTCCAGATTTTGTCAACTGTCACCGATGTTTGGTGGGCTTTTGGTCATATATCTATTATTGAGTTATTTCTATGCCTATATGTAGTCCTAATGAAACTCATTGTTTCATCAAATTGAATTTGGTGGTTTACACATTTTGTTCTGCCATTGATTCCTTGATATTTGCTCACATCTCCCCAGGGATAGTATCACATAACATATGTACTTATACCTAAGCATACAAATGAACATTTACAAACATATTGTGGTATTAGTTTTAATCTTACACTTCACACAGAATGACACAGAATGAGAAGAAGATTTTTAGTAATGGATTGTCTCTCCTGTCCTGGGTACAGGATTGATACATGAAAACCCAGACCACTAAAAGGTACAGCCCATTCCCTAGGAAGGGAATGCTAAATGTTGCAAGAGTGGAGAAGTCAAGCTGTGTTCAAGCAAGTGAACAAGTACACATTCATTTCTCTCTGCTTTTCCCTGTGGATGTGACTTGTTGTTTGAAGTTCCAAGGTGATGTACTATCCCCCAGAAATATAAGGTCACATAAGGTGCTTTTTACAGGGTATTTTTATCACAACAACAGAAATTAAAATAGAACACATATACTTACATACACATGCATAGATACATACATAGATAGATAGATAGATAGATAGATAGATAGATAGATAGATACACAGACAAGCATACATGCACACACTTACACAGACACATATAAATGTGCACATATTTGTATACCTTTAAATGATGCTAATAAGTGGCAGAGAAAGATAGAAAAGCAATTTTAGATTGTATTAACTTCATGAATGAAAGGTGTCAGCTGGCTCTTAGAGATTTAAAAATGCCTCCACACTAATGCCCAGATCCTGTAGCTATGTTCACTTATCAAACAAATGAAATTTTGCAGCCATGGTTAAACAATGAATGATCTTTAAGTTTAAAAAAAAGAAGAAAGAAAGAAATCTTGAGTTTCCTGGGTGAGCTGAGTGTTTCCAATCACATTATTTCCTTCTATAAAGGAAAATAGAAGAATCGCATGATGTAAAGAGATGGTAAGATGCTGTATTTATTACTCTGAAGTTGGAGGGTGATTCCATGAAATCAGGAATGTACGCAAAATTTAGCATTAGCACACATGCACATGATGATAAGAATGTAGGTAAATATATATGAAATTAATAAAAATAAGTTGAAGAAGCCATGAGGTTAAAGGAAAATGGGGAGGAGTATATGGGAGGGTGTTGGGGGAAGGGCAGAAATGAGCATAATTATATTGTTTTAAAAATTAAATAATTCTGTAAATGAGTTGAACATAGACTAAGCAGCAGATGAGAAAGGGGAATTTAAAGCCATATAATGTGTAGCAACTGGTGGTTGAAGCACTGAGCGTGGTAACAATAAGAAAGAACAGGATTTAGGGCTGGGTGACCACAAGCTTCTAATTTAGTCTTACTGAGAATTAACTGCCTCTTCAGTCTTCTAAAGAAAACACCCAGCAGGACATTGGCATAATACTTTTAAATATCAAAGAGGAGCTCAGGGGATTTTTAAAAATATCACAACAGGGTGGGGGCAAGGAGGAAGAGATACAGCTGTTTTGATGACTACATGGAACAGAAGCCAAGAGGAGCAAAGCAGGTACAGGCTAAAAGACATAAAGTGGAGGGGGCTGGTATGGTGCTGCTTCTAAGTAGTTTGGAAATGTACATGAGCTTAGGTTATAAAGTCAAGGGAAATTTGTAGGAATGCTTTTTGTTTGGTGTGACTAGTATTTACTTAGTTTCCACAGCACCATGACAAGTCCCCAACAAAACAACAAGAGGAGGAGGAAGGACTTCCTGCCCTAGCTTTGGCAGTGCAGTCCACGGCAAGGAGGCACAGGGGCAGGCAGGTTGCACATACATCTCCATGAATCAGGAATCAGGTAAGGAACTCAGTTGAGAGGTAGGGCCTATCGTAATGACCTATTTCCTCCAGTGAGGTGTTCAGTAGCTGCAATTCAATTGAACCTTTAATAATCAAATATACAAAAATAGGTAAAAGTGAAGTAAAAGTATCCTACAATGTTCTCGTTTTGTTTTCTTTATTGGAGATATGGTTTCTCTGCAGCCCTCCCTGGCTGTACTGGAACTCACTCTGTAGACCAGGCTGGCCTTGAACTCAGAAATCTGCCTGCCTGAGTACTGGGACTAAAGGTGTGCATCATCACGATGTGGGTTAAAATTTTATTCTTATGGTACATTTCATTTTTGGTATTTTCAGTAAAGTTAAAATCAAAATGGGCTGGGGAGCTGACTCTGGCTATAATGTCTACAGTGAAAGTATGAGGACCTGACTTCAGATTCCCTGACCTGGCTGAGAGCTGGATAAGGCAGCGCATGTCTGTTATCTTGGGCATTTGCAAGGAGAGATGAGAGGCAGAAAGAAGGGATCCCAGAAGCTTTTAGGGTGAGATACGCTTCTGTGTATAGCCGTGAACGGATGTGAACTAGAAACCCTGCCTCACACAAGCGTGATGGGGAAGACTGACACCTGAGATTGTTCTCTCACAGCTACATTTGTGCCATGGCAAAAAGGCAGGGTACTCTCATATGTGTGGATAGAAAAAATAAATAAAAGTTTAGCAAATGTAAATCCATTGAGTTTCCACATTTTCATCACTTAACGTCTCCATTGCCTTTAATTCATACTGCATATTTCAAAACTTAAGTGACATTTAACACTATTCAGCATTTGTCTATAAATTTAACTGCCATCCTTTCCATGTTTGCTAAATATATATTCTTATTCTTTTTCTTGAAACTGGAGAAAGGCAAAAAGAAATTGGCACAAGATTTGCTCTAAAATTATGCAGGTTGGGTCAACACGTTCCATATTTATAGGCTCAGCTACACTTGATTATATTGCATTCAGTTTCTTGGAAGAGAGCTAGGTAATTGATTATGTTATTGTTTAAATGAAATGCCAGTGAAAATAATAATTTAAAAACCAGTTGGAACCACCCCTACAATGCTGTACACAAAAAGACAACTCAAGAAGAAATCAATATCATTGAGTAAAAAGACAAACCTCTATTGGCAGCAGCTATATAAATATAACTGCTGAGAGCTGTTTGCCATTATTAACTACTGTCCTATAGACCTTGCTGTGGCCAAGTATGGAAGGAGAGGTGTTCACAGATATTTGGTACTCTTTTTACTCTTTTTCCTAAGACAATGAAACTAACCTATGCTACATTATTTGTATCTGAGCTGTACTTTTAGGTTTTAATGATTTATTTTATGTTATAAATGTGCTTTTGAGTATCTGTGGTAGGCAGGGAGGGGTGTTAGATCCCTTGGAGTTAGATTTACAAGTAGTTGTGAGCTTCTTACCAAACTGAACGCCACGTCTTAAAGAGCAGAACACGTTCTAGATCATTAATCCTTCTTTCTAGAAGCCCCTCCTCCCCGTAGTTGCATTCTTAGAGACAGTGGGTGTTGAGATAAGAACTGAAAGAATTACCTTAAGAAGAACAGAGTGAATACAAGAGTATATGTAAGAATGTACAATCTAAATAAATAGAAACTGGAGTATACGCCTGAGAATGTTAATACAAAAAAGTACCTATTGTTATTGGTGCTGAACTAAAAATAGGATTAAAGGCCAGGGAGTTGTATCAGAGAAAAAGAGCTCTTGCCATCTAAGTGTAAGGTCCCAGGTTCAAACACACAGATAACATTATATGAATATATAATCATATGTATGTATGTTTAGAAGGATATTTGTTGTGGGCAAAGGAGAAGATAAAGCAAAATGGAATGCTGAAGAAAATCCCACAGACAGTAGGATAGATTTATGAAGCCAAGTGATAGTTCCCATGTGCACAACACAGTGCTGTTGGTGCTTAAAGCGGATGTCTTTCAAACTCGCTGAGTTTGTGATAAAGATCCCTAAGAAATTTGCAAAAAAAAAAAACTTTTAACATTTTTAAAATTGTAGGTTATTATTTGGGGCTGGAGAGATAGCTCTGCAGTTAAGAGACTTTCATAGAGTACCCAAGTTTAATTCGCAGATCCTACCTACATCAGAAGGCAAAACAAGCCTGCAATTCTAGCTCCAAGGAACCCAAAATTTTCTGGTCTCTGTGGGCACTTGTGTTTGCATGCCACCCCCTCTCCCATACATGTGGTTAAAATGTAATAAAAATAAATATATAAAAAACAACACATATTAAAAAATATAGCAACAATCTTTCATCTCCTCAGCATGAGTTTCAGTCCCTTGCAAGAGTGTAACAGCCAATGACTTAGGTTACTGATTCCACATTGTCAAAACAAACAATACTACAACTTGGTCACATGGTTGGTAATGGCTTGGGAACAGGAGCTGCAACCCTGTGTGGGACAGCCAGATAAAGCACATTGGTGACTATAGCTAAAATAGCTGCTGAATTGGCCACTAAAAGGACTGCAATATTGGCTACTAAAGTAGCCATTTTCTTCCTATAAAATTGATTTACAAGGTAAAGCCTAATGCATACATAAAAGAGAAAAATTACTAAGCATGACATTTACAGAAGTTGACAGAATTCAGATTAGTATAAAGTTAATTTTGCCAAATGTCCTATACTTTTGAAAAAATATGAATTCTAGCCTCTCATGGACACATTTTTACTAAAAATAACTATCTAATCTTTTCTCATTGGATTTTTATGTGAAAAGCTCTTATGCACACATCATCAATTCTTTGACATTTTGTTCCAAGTATCAAATGTATGTGTGTGTGTGTATATATATGCACATGTATATACATATATGTGCAAATGTATGCACATATTCTTAAGCATGTAAATATCTGAGTTATTTTATTTTTAGTCTGTTGTTGTAGCAAATGGATGACTAAATTTCAGGAGAAACATTATAAGTAAGTATTCCCTAAGGAAAGAACATCCTCGTTAAATACTTTTCTTTATCCTGCTGTGGATCTCTTAGGGAATTGTGCTTGAAATATAAACAACTGTATGTTTGTGGAACACATTCAGAGTTGTGGGAACTGACTGCAGTATTGTTAATTCCTCATTGACTTCTTAATAAAATATATAATTTATAAATAATATTGGGTGTTAGTGTGTCCCTTTTGAAACAATTAGAAACCAGAAACAGAGGAAAGGAGACTCTTGGAAATGAGAAAAGTCTGTCGTTAGATGCAGAGTAGCTCTCAAAAAGGCAAGCCACGAGCAAAATTAATACATGAATATGGAGAAGAGATTCATAGGAAGAGGGCTACAGGAGTGGAACGGGCAATAAGAGAGTACAGAGGTGACTTCATTAGAATCTACTTTTAAGACATATAAAACCAGCATTACAGAAAAACAAGAGAGGCCATCCCACAAAAATTAAGTTCTCAAGAGACAGCCCTGAAGACAGAAGTGTTTGGGCATAGCTAACGTCATAGGATGCGATTCTTTTTATTTCCTGTGTGCATATAGGTGGTTCATGGCTGTACAGCTACATGTGCCTGTTGGTGCAAGGTCAGGCTGATGTCCAGGTTTCTTTCCTGATTGTTTTCCATGTTCTTTTCCTGAGACACAGTCTCTCCCTGCACCTAGAATTACCAATTTGGTAATTGTAATTTGGCCAGTCCAGCTGGCTACCGAGCCCCAGCAATTTTTCTGTCTCTGCCTCTCCAGTGGTGGAGTTGTTATACCCAGGTTAAAAAAAAAAACATTAAAACATTAGTTCTGGATATCAAACTCAGGTCTGCATAAGTCACCTCCCAGCTCCAAGGTCTTCGGTTCTTTATTCAGTTTCAGATTTTTTTCTTTTATTTATTCTCCTCTCATACAATGTATCCCGACTACAGCCTTCCCTCCCCTCCCATCTCTCCATCTCCCCTCTCCTGGGATCCACTGTTCCACACCATTGCCCTTCAGAAAAGAGCTGGCTTTCCAGGAGGTGTGACACTCTGCATCTGCTCTCATCACCTGCCAAGGGAGATTTACAACACCCTGTAAGTCTAAACCCAAGGCATCTGATGCCTTCTTTGACCTTGTTGGGCATCACATGTATGTGTGGCATACATGTGTGCAGATACAGACACATAAATAAAATTTTTTTTAAAAAATCTGAAACAAAAACCCAAAAGTTCCTTGTCTCTTGAAGTTAATTTGTAGCTATGTACTAGGCCCCTGATGAGGAGGAATTTTATTTTAAATGTCTTTTCAGTCTGGTTTTCAACAGGAAATATATTGAGACTAAGGCTGCTCCCAAAAGCTTTGGCTCCTGACACTTGAAAAATGTAGTGTAATTTACATCAGTAACCTGTGCTCTCTGCTGGCCTCTGCACCTTGTACATCTTATGAATTGGAAAGAACACAAATAAGTGTCACCTTAGTCACAATTTTTCCTGGGTGGGTTTCATATAAGGTATGAAAGTTATAGTCTATGATTCAATGCAGTATGGTAACTTAAGGCTGAGAATGCCTTAACCAGATAATCACAACACTGTATCTTTGTAAACTGACAAGTTCTGCACAGGAAAATCATAAGGATTAAAACAGCAAGATAGGAGAAGCTTATATGGGAAGGAAAAGAATTTTCTGATAAATAATAGCTGGTTTATGAGAGTAGGAAATGAGATGAAGTGTGTCAGGGCAAACCATTTGTGTATATGTGCATGCCTGCTGAGGAGAGAAATGTTTGACCTCCTGGATCTAGAATCACACAGTTGGCTGTAAGCCACCCCATGGGACCTGAACTCAGGTCCTCTGATGGAGCAGAATAAACTACTAACCAGTGATCCATCTCTGCCCTTTAAGATCAGTCTTATGCCATCTGGCAATGCTAACACTTTTAGACTCGGTTTTCTTTTCTTTTCTTTTTTTTTTTTTTAACACATTTTTATTGAAAAATAAAATAATTCATATTACATCTCATTTTCTATCCCATCCCCTACATCCTCCCATTCCTCTCTCCCTCCCACTTTCACCCCAATCCCCTTCCCTATGACAGTGACCAAGGGGGATCTCCTCCCCCTGAATATGGTGCTAGGGTATCAAGTCTCTTCTTGGTAGTCCGCTATCCTTTCTCCGAGTGCCATTGGGCCTCCCCCACAAAGGGACATGGACAAATATGGGGCACCAGAGATCCTGTGAAAGTCAGTCCCCAGTCTCCACTTAACTGTGGAGAATGTTCTGTCCCTTGGTTAGATCTGGGTAGGGGTTTGATGATGACTGCACGTTTTGTCCTTGGTTGGTGCCTTGGATCAAGCAGAACCCCTGGGCTCACATCCACCCATCATAATGTTCCTCTTGTAGGTTTCTAGGACCCTCTGGATCCACCTACTTCCCTATGCCCTATATTTTTCTCACCTAGAGTCTCAATAGGATGTCCTCACCTCTATCCCATTTTCCTGGCAGGTGCAGACTTTCATGGGACCTGCCCCTTGGGCTAGTGTCCAGTTATAAGTGAGTATATACCATTTGAGTCTCTCTGCTTCTGGGTTAGCTCACTCATTATGATCATTTCTAGTTCAATCCATTTGTCCACAAATTTCGGGAATTCCTTGTTTTTAATAGCTGAGTAGTATTCCATAGTGTAAATGTACCACAGTTTTCTTTATCCATTCTTCTACTGAGGGACACTTAGGTTGTTTCCATGTTCTGGCCATTATGAATAAGGCTGCTATGAACATGGTTGAGCAAATTTTCTTGTTGTGTGCTGGAGCATCTTCTGTGTATATTCCAAGGAGTGGAATAGCTGGGTCTTGAGGAAGCCCTGTTCCCATTTTTCTGAGATAGCAACAGATAGCTTTCCAAAGTGGCTGTACTAGGTTGCATTCCCACCAGCAATGAAGGAGTGTTCCTCTCTCTCCACATCCTCGCCAGCATGTGGTGTCACGTGAATGTTTGGTTTTAGCTATTCTGAGGGGTGTAAAATGGAATCTCAGAGTTGTTTTGATTTGCATTTCTCTGATGACCAGAGATATTGAGCATTTCTTTAAGTGTTTCTCAGCCATTTGATATTCCTCCGTTGAGAATTCTCTGTTTAATTCTGAGCCCCATTTCTCAATTGGGTTATTTGGTTTGGTGGCATTTAATTTCTTGAGTTCTTTATAAAGTTTGGATATTAGACCTTTGTCAGATGCAGGGTTGGTGAAGATTATTTCCCAGTCTGTAGGCTGTCGCTTTGTTCTTATGACAGTGTCTCCTGCCTTACAGAAGCTTCTCAGCCTCATGAGGTCCCATTTATTAATTGTTGACCTTAAGGCCTGGGCTGTTGGTGTTCTATTCAGGAAGTTGTCTCCTGCGCCAATGTGTTCTAGGCTCTTCCCCACTTTTCTTCTAACTGATTTAGTGTCTCTGGTTTTATATTGAGGGTCTTTAAAATCCATTTGTATTTGGGCTTTGTGCATGATGACAAGTATGATAGACTCGGTTTCTTAACCAAATATTTTATTAACAACTTATTGACGCGAGCCCTATGTCAATTATAACCCCGATTAACCAAAACAGTAGGAAATGAAGATTAATTCACACAACAACAAAACCTTGAAGGATATCAGTTCCAAGGAACGATTCTCCGTCAGGAGCCAGGATTTCTTCCACTGGAACCTGGGGTTACCAGACCTCAGAGCCTCAGCAGGAGCCGGAGCTCTGAAGCCTTCCCTCAGTGGTTTTCTCTAGGAGTGTCTTTAAGGTCAGCGATGAACAACCAATTCTATCCCAAGTCTCCAATCCGTGCAGCCACCAGTTTTGGGCTCATTTATAAATATCTCCTCCCCAGGAGGTCCTGTTCACGGGATCTTTTTCATCTGGTAGCAATTAAGTTCCTGCATGAGGTGGTTGCTCTTCTAGTGAATTAACATCACCTGTTCTCCCACTAGACTGTTCCGATCCCACACTTGGGATCCTAAAGAACAGTTCTCTCCTTCATATACTTCTGTACATGTACATAGGAAGGTGATTGGAGAAGGAGATGGGTTTCAATTCCCAGACTAGAGTTCTGCAACATGAAAGGCTTTCTCTTGGTTGAGAATGTAGAGATTGGGGATGGATAGGAGATAATAGGAAGGAAGAAAGGGAACTAAAAGTCTACTTTCAGGTATCTGCTCCTGGACACTAGCCAACACATGGCCACCAGTAG
Organism: Acomys russatus; assembly: GCF_903995435.1. Classification (NCBI taxonomy): domain Eukaryota; kingdom Metazoa; phylum Chordata; class Mammalia; order Rodentia; family Muridae; genus Acomys; species Acomys russatus. Next base: position 38,350 of record NW_026131398.1, on the reverse strand, counting down.
TTCCAGATGGTCAGTCATAGTCTGGTAGATACAGAATTACATATTTTAGTGAGAAAAGTTCCATTCCTCGGGCAACAGTGTGTGAACTATGTAAGGTTTTGAAGCACACCAAATACAGCAAGCAAAGGGGCAAAATGGGAATATTTCTTTTGTTAATCACACCAGGTGGGAATAAGACCAGTGTCTCAGTTTTTCATCCCAATTTGAAGCAAGCTTTATTAAACAGTAGCCAGTACAAGAGACACTAATCAGGTCCATAGCTGGGATTCCCAGAAAAAGGCCATGAATTATGTTCCTTAGGCAGGTGCTGACAAAGGCAAAACCCCCAAGACTACATAATTCATGCAGTCATCCAATCAAGAGCAAGCATATAGTGTCATAGCTCCTAACTATGTACCGTCCACGTACCTGCCATCAAGCATATCCTGTGCAGTTGGGGCAATCAACTTTGTTCATCACAGTGAAAACACTGTGTTCTCTTACTTGAACAATAGTCCCCAGCATTTCAGAAAGCTATATGTCCTTGGACAAATGGGAGTTATGTGTTAGAGGCATTTTATTGTATGTGTCTTTTAAGCACAGTGATTTAAACGGAAAACATAACTTTACCCCTCACACTCTCTCTCTGCCTTTGACTATGCATATGATAGAACAAGCTCTTGTCTCTGAGACTTGCTTGCAATGATGGAATGAACCTAGAAGTGCAAGTCAGATAAACCTTTTCTTCCCCTGTGTTGCCTTTGGCCAGAATATTTCATCACAGCAACAGAAATGAAACTAGAAAAGATCTCTAGCTTCCATACTCTAACGTCTTTTTCTAACTCAAATAAATTATCCTCCAATTTTTTTCTAGGGTTTTTAAAAAAATTATTTTATCCATGGAACCAAGAATCTTCAAGAAGGACTCTGCTTCTCAGGGACAAAATCACTAATTATGTATTTTTCTTTAACTCATCTAGAATCCAGATCCCTTTTTTTTTTTTTTTGCCTAGTGTTTTATATCAACATGTTTAATCAAAGCTACAGTTTTGCTCTTTAAAACAACTCTGGGAGTTCTGTTGATTTGATATAACAGCCTGCCTACTGTTCGTTTGCCCTTCATCAAAGGGTCCCTCCACAGACAGCCAACTGAAGTGCAGCAGAATAAAGGACTGCAATGTAAATCTAATCTCCTCATCTCTCATGCATTGCCTTGCTCATTATGCAGCATGTAAATGAGCATCACGTCTTCTTTCAACAGTATCGTTTACTGTTTCTATGAAGGTCATGATATATTGCCTTAATTGTCAACCCCGCACTATTAACTGAAGATTAAAACTCAAGAGGTGTGCTCTCTTGGCATTGTTTGGAGCTTTAAGTCAAGCTTATATCATGTGATGTCCTCAACAAACAGCTGTATGTGGTTCTCCACACAGGGACTGGAATCATTCACAAACCTAAACACCATGCCATGTATAAAAGTACAAATTCAATAAAAACAAGTTTTGCTTACTAACAATGGCAGTTGGAATAATCACTGAAGTGCCTGCACATGACCAATCCAGTCTATAGTCTGACATGGGGTACAGTGAGGCTGCACAACCACACCACTTTCTGAGGAGCTGATGGTTGATGAGGGAGAAAGAATAATCTTCTAAGTGACTTAGGGTTACCTCTTCAGAGGGATGAATATAAGGAACATAAGTAATGTTTCCATTAGGTGGAGACACCCTCTCTTTTCATTCTTTTATTATTAACTCAATGAGGCTGATCAAGAGCATGGTTAGCGACCACCCTGAGAAAGAAAATTCACTTTATGATATTACATTTTTTCCACAGAATTCCTGGCCCCCACAAGCCAAGACACATAGCCACTCTGATGATTGGCTAGTTCTGCCTGCCTCCTGGAGACCTAACTCATAGCATGTCCCTTTCTCCTCTTCTGACTTTTTCTTTCAGGTACTGCCCAAATCCCAAGTATGATTTTCAAACTCCCTACTTAATGTAAGTGGCTGACCTCCATGCTGCCTTAACTCAAGCAATAGGACAACACACTAGTGACCCACCAGCAGCCCCCAATACAACATGCAAATCAGAAAAATACTATGCTAAAACAAAAAAATGATAAATGTTAGTTGCCAAAAAAAGTTAGAGAAATATATGTTTTAGAGATCAAGAGAGTTAGCCTGATTTTAAATAAGATAAATGAGGAAATGGTAGCAGTGGAGGTGACCAATAAATGAGATCTGACTCAGACACGGAGGCCATGGAGTTCAGAATCTGGGTAGACAAAGGGAAAGGAAGGTTCAGAGGACCAATGAAAAGATATGTTCAGTGTGTTTGAATAACAAGTCATCACTGGGGAGGAAGCTGGGAGAGTATAAAAGCAAGGGGAGATGGGACTGTTCTCAGATCCTGTTGAAAGTTCACATGATGGAGGAGTGATAGAAGGATACAGAGAAAAAGGATGGCTTCCTATGGTGGCTTCTTCCTTTCTCATGCAAGAGACTTTGAGAGTAAAGATCCTACTTAGACACAAACACTTGTTTAAGACCATAAGAAAAATAGGAAAACCGAGAACCCCTGGGCAGAACCCGACTCTGGGTTTTCCTTCCTGTACTATGTGACGTCCTTCTTCAATTCAGCCTGTTTTTTCCTGGTGCTCTTTTTGGTTGTTGTCTTACACATACTTAGCCTTATTGTCTTTACCAGACAGTGACTTCTTTGCCGTTCCTACAGAATGATCTCAACTAACCTCACAGCCCTAATACAATAATGACAGCATAGAAAGAGCTTATAAATCAGCTAATTAGGGGGTTGTAACCAACTGACTTGCTTCATTGGTGAATCCCAATGAAGACCCAAAGGCTCACTCATCACACCTCAAATGTTAGAAATGTCTTAAATTATCATGTGCTTGGGATACTTGGAGATAATGTTTATACATGCGCATGTTTTTGGAGCTTAGGAGTCAAACTCTGCTGTTGTTCCTTAGTTGCCATCCCCTTGGATTTTGAGACAGTGTCTCTCACTGGCCTGGAGCTAACAAGTTAGGCTGGTCTGGCTGGCCAGACAACACCCAAGGATCTGCCTATATTCATAGTTTGATTGCTTGATTTATTAGTGAGCACAGCCATAACTAGCCTTTATTATTGTTGATGATGTGGACTCTAGGGCATCAAACTCATTGCTCATGCTGAAAATACAAATGTTTGATAGACTAGGCTTCTTCCCCGGTGCTCAATTTGCAATAAAAATTTCAAAATTTTATTCATATACCATAATTTCTCATCCCACATAGATTCTATTCATCAATCCATCCATCCATCCATCCACCCATCCATCAATCCAACCATCCATCAATCCACCCATCCATCCATCCATCTGTCCATCCACCCATCCGTCAATCCACCCATCCATGCAGTTTGGCCTTTGTTTGGATGTTGGTTCCAAGATTTGAACCCAGGACCCCTTGGAGGCTGGTTAAGCACTCTGTCAGTGTACTACTTCCCAGCCCATGGGGCCTCTCTATATAGTTCATATTGGCCCCCTTCATCTCTTCTCCTACTTCCCAGATTAGGGGATATAAGTGTGAAGCCCTGTAACCATCTACACCAAATGGATCATTTAATTTTACAGCTTCACACCAGCCTTCAGGACTGGAAACGTCTCAATAACCATGTGTCTTTACCATTCAAAATGAGGTCTAGGAACCAAGCATCATTACTAGGTAAATGAATATGATGCCAAGTAAACTGAAGTGATACAACATCATTTGATTTTCAGTAATATGGAATTTCCTGAAAAGCAAGACTCTTAAAATATAAAGATCACTTACTTAGAAATTAGGTGAGATGGCTTAGTAACCTGTCTCAGTGGATCAAGGAGCACCAAGCCTGTTGTCCTGAGTTCCAATGCCAGGTCAATAAGTTGTCCTCTGACCTTCTCACATGCACTATATATAGGATACACTTCCTACACAAAAAATAAATAACATACAGTGATTAAAAATAAAAATTAAGATAACTAAATCCTATCAATGTTTGCTAATACAGACCCCAGAAACAATAATTTTATGTATTACACATTCCCTTCAAGTTACTGAAGTCAGTCTTATAGTGGTCCTTTAGCTGATAATGGTACATATATCAGGATTCATGGAAGACAATGAGGCATAACTCATGATCATCTTTGTTTATGTGAAAGCTAGAGTTCTAAGAACTAAACCTTAAGAAATAAAGTTCTGATAGCACAATTCTATTATTCTTAATAACATCTCATTTTTAAGCAGACTAATGTGATTTTCACTGTTTTTAATTCAAATCCCATGAGATTATGTGCAGAAAAAAAAAAGACCCCACATCAAAAGAAAGACCCCACACCAGAATATGAAGAAGGCTTGAGAGAAACAGATTGTCTGATGATATCATCCAGGGCTAAGCTTATCACTTATAACACCAGGTAAAATGTTAGAAACACCATTAGGAAGTCAAGTCCTAACCAATTGGGCATTTCCACCTGCAATAGGAAGATAACATGACTATTATGACATGAGAAAACATGTCATTGTACTGCTTCAGAAGTGGTCTACATGATAACTACATTTAATCTTTAAAGATATACATATTTCCAATCCTCTACTGCCACCGAAGTCAGAAGACTTCTCTGTAGGAATCCAGCCCAGACCTTGAAAATTGCTACTTCTGCTTCTGTTTTTTTCCTGTCTCCTTCTTGTTCCTTGTCTCTAAGTCCCCCCTTACCACATTTCTGGAATCACTGAGGTTTGGTGGCTCTTTTTACAGGCTCATGCTCAAGCAGAAGACTGAGTTGCTACCTACCAATAATTACCTTATTCACCTGAATTTTAAATACACACATATAGATTTGTTTGCTGTACATTGTTCTACTCAGAAGGCACTGCTTGATTTTGGGCCATATCTTGTGGAGTTTTCACACCCAGTAGTATGTCCCAGTAGCTTTGCTTTATCAGTGCAGTCAGCATCGTGATAAGACCAGCAGATGATGGATGCCAGAAACATTTTTAAAATATAGTAATAACTTAGTAGAGGAAAATAAATTTCTGTATAAAAATCTGGAATAGTCAGGCCAAAGCACTAGAATCCTAGAAATGTTATGTCTTAGCTAGCCTTCTCATGACCTATCACAGTAATAATACCCACCCTGGTCCAGTTCAATTTTTCTGGGATGACATGGGTTCCTGCCTCCAACGAATTAAATCCAACATTAATTTATTCATCTTTAAGATACTAATCTGACTAAATTACCATCCTGGAAAATAGTTGAATGTGTACACCTATGATGCACACAACATGCAATTATGGACATGTGAAGAGGAACTTTTTACACTAGCCCTGTAACACCTACTTTCTAGGAAACTAGGGCAGTTTTTTTATTTACTAAAGTGCTTATTTTGCAAGCACAAGGACATGCTTTCAATCAGACTTGGGAATACATGCTTGTAATTCCATGGATGTGAAAGCAGAGACACAAAGTGAGTTCCAGGACACTGGACAATCTCATACTCAAGAAATAACTAAGGATGGTGCTGGAGGAACAACACTTGAAGTTCTTTTTCCTACATAGCCATTTGCATGCACATTCACATAAACACACAAGCACAAACACCCACTTCCATACACATATCTTTATACCTCCAGACACACCAATATACACATATAATGAAAAGTGTTAACTTTTGATCATACCATTCCACTATCCTCTCCATTCATCTCATGATATGGATGAACATCGTGTTCATATTGAATATTTTAGTATTATACTGTTCTCAAATCACTAAATAGAATTACTGTAAACCCTTCCTTTTGGCATAGAGTGTCTGTAAATTCTTGTATTTTTTTTTAATTCAAAGAGAATAAGGGCAGGAGTCTCAATAAGCAGACATGGCAAGTGACGTATTACAATGAATTAATATTAGAAATATCAATTGAAGAGAATTAAGGAGTTAAAATTATGCTTATATAAACCATCTAGTAAACTGTTAAAGATATAAAAATATTACTGTATTTGAAATATATATGTCCATAAAATGTTATAGAGTATCTCCAACTTTTTACATTTGCGTAATGTCAATAGTATATTAGCCATGAAATAAATGAACAAAACAGATTGAATATTTAACATTTAACAAGATTTTCTTCTCATGGACCATTCTCAAGGTTCATCAATCTTGACCTTCAAAGCTCTTTCTTGCCATTTGCTGTGAACTACCACATCACTTTCCATTCTCAACACATTAAAATCATATTTACACTCACTGACCATAATAGCAATGTCTGGATTTATTTGTAAAGGGGCAACAATGTGCCTCCTGCTGTGGTTTGAATGAGAATTGTCTTTGTAGGCACATGTAGTTGAGCACTTTTGCTTTTCTGTTGCTGGTGCTCTTTAGGGAGGGTTGCAGAGCCTTCAAGGAGGAGCCTGTCTGGAAGAAGTATGCACTGGGGAATCTTTTGAGTGTTTATTAAACGCATCCCACCGCCTGCTACTACTCCCTCCTCCATTCATGAATAAAACATATGATCATCTAACTTCCAGCTACTGCCACCTCCTGCCATGCCTCCCCAGTCTGGAATGATCAGCCAAAATAAACAGTTGGCTTTAGTAGGGTATTTAACTACAGAAGCGAAAAGTAACTAATATTTCTCCTTCGTCTTACAATAACTTTCACTTGTCAGATGCCAGCTAGCCTGAACTCAGCAAAGAAACAGGAATCTTTTCCTACACAGACTGTAGCTTGCAGTCTCTTTGACGCTGGGGCAGAACCTACAAAAGCCTGCATAAACACACATATCTGTAATACAATTCTGTAAAGAACTAAGATTATGTCTAGGGCTCATTGGTCAGCCAGTTTAGCTGAATTGGGGAACTCTGGGATCAGGACACATTCATCTCGAAGAAATAAGCTAGAGGCTAATTGAGGAAGATTTCCAGCCTCCACATGCATATGCATGCCTATGCTCATAGAACTGGACACATATTCAGAATCATACAAACAGGTTTATATGCCACAAGCATACCAAAATGAGGTTTGAATAAGTATTAATATTTTCCAAAGTAATATGTTATTTTTTCTTTTAAAATAATAAAAATCAACAGTAGGCAGCAGAAACAACAAAAACACCCAAATTATTGGCAAGCTCCTGAAAGAACCCACTATGTGTCTACAGCGCTATCTATGTTCATGTGGGCCCTTGTCTGCAGGCAGAGGAGATGCTGCCTCCTGGTAAGCTTAGTGATTGGACCTAGGTGAGCAGATCCCTGCTGATAACAACCCACCAGACCCAAATGTGTTAAAAGCTAGTTCCTTGCAGACAGTAACCTACACAAAAGGTGTCAAAAACTGGCTGTTTGAAGAAAAACATATCAAAGGTGCCCTGGAGACAAACCCAGGAAGTGTCCGGGGAGTGCTCCTGCAATTCAGTTACCCTTGGTTTTAAAAACCCAGATCTGTAGTGAAGGCACAGATTTTTTCCCCCATTTTTTCTTGTGTAACTCTTTTTCTTTGTCTTTCTTTTACCATTAAGCTTAGTGAATTAAAATCTAGTTCTTCTACTTGTAGATTTCTAGGACCCTCTGTATCCTTTTATTTTGCTATTGGGCCCAGGGGTCCCGCTCAAACTAAGGCACCAGCCAAGGACAATACAGGAGGTAAACTTTAAAGCCTTTCCCAGATCTAGCCAATGGTCAGAATATTCTCCACAGTTGAGTGGAGAGTGTGATATGACTTTCTCAAGTACTCTGGTGCCTCACATTTGACCATGTCCCCTGGAGGGGGAGACCTTGTGGCACTCAGAGTAAGGACAGCAGGTAGCCAAGAAGAGACTTGATACCCTATGAGAATATATAGGGGGAGGTAATCCCCCTCAGGAAACAGTCATAGGGGAGGGAACAATGGAAAAATGAGGGGGGGAAGGAATGGGAGGATACAATGGATGGGATAAACATTGAGATGTAACAAGAATAAATTAATAATAAAAAAAAATATATATATATATATATATATATATATATATATATATATATATATATATATAAAGAAAAATAAAATCTAGTTCTTTGACTCTTGACTCTATTTTAATCAAGTATGGGCCCTTATCTGGCCTTTTACAAACCAGAGCCAGAGGTTCCCTCCCCCCCTGTGGAAGGATGCAGATTTCTATTGTCTCAATCCCAGCTGAGCTGAGTGTGGCTGCCCTATGCTCCATGCCTGCCCATCTTTGTGACAGATTCGCAGGACAGTGGCTTCTTCAACTAGCCTCTAGAAGGCTGAAGAATACTCTATGACAAGATTCTCAGCCCAGCCTCCCAGAGATAGGAACCCACATGTTCAGAGCACTTGAGAGAGAGAATTTTTAATTAGCATTAAAGCAACCACAACATCAGAGCTTTCTAACTCATAAGCCCAAATAGTTGAGATGCAGGTCATCAGGTTTGCTAGCCCAGGCCCAGATGATAAGTCACAAAGCTAGGAAACAAAGACCTATTGAGTGTCCAGGGACCTGCTGGCCATAAAAGATAGGGAGGGTACACAAGGACAAATTCCTGAGAGAAACAGGTACCAGACATGATCAAGTGAGTAATGAGCCAAGACCCCTCATCCAATCTTAAGGTGTTTGCTTAATCTCCTTTGAGGCCTGCACACAATGTTCCATGTTTGAGTTTAACCAGATGTGTTGTTAGCTCAGATAAACATCTACCCTTCGGTTCCGAGGAAACAGGAACTGAGGACTGCTCTCATGTGACTAAGTCCGATCTTACCCCAGATCTGCCTACGCAATTTGCTGATGTTCAAATGTTTGAAACAACCAATCGTGTGTGGCCGCACCAAAACTTCCCACTCCCCCCAACCTTTGTCCATATAAACCCCAAACCCCTGGGCTTCTGGGTCGACCCCTCTGTCTCCTGCGTGAGATACGTGTTGACCCGGAGCTCCACCAATAAACTACCTTGTGCATTTATAGCAAGATGGTCGTTTGTGTGTCTTTGGGTGCGCGCCATCCCGAGGCTTGAGTGAGGGTCTCCCTTCGGGGGTCTTTCACATTCCGTTGTGGTCAACCTTCTGACCTGTGTTGATTGGTAAATGATCATGAACAACAACATGATTAGGGGATTATTTTGGTTTGTTACATTCTGACGGTGAGGTATGCTATACGGAAGAGAATTCCATGTTACTAAAGGCTTGGTTCCTGCAGGTAAGGGACCTTTACTGATAGAAGGGAATCCAGAGAAGCACAGATGAACAAAGGCGCATTTACTAACCTCACTGCACAGTCTTATTTTAGCAGATATCTATGACAGAAGTTAATACACTAAACTCCAGAAACTGGAGCTCATAAGCAATTTATTCAGTTTATACAGCCACACATCAGAGATGGAAGGTTAGGCTGAAACATAATATATATTGAATGTACTATAGCTAAAAATACACACAGCAACTTTATTCAACCAATAGATAAGTAATTGGTTATCAATGACATCCATTCTACATTTACATATACATACATATGCACGTATAATATTGACTACTACACATACACACACACACACACACATATAGATATATATATATATATATATACACAGTTCTTTTTTAACACATTGTTATTGAAAGATAAAATAATTCATATATTACATCTCGTTTCTATCCCATCCCATACATCCTCCCATTCCTCCCTCCCTCCCACTTTCACTCCAACCCCCCTTCCTATGACAGTGACCAAGGGGGACCTCCTCCCCCTGAATATGGTGCTAGGGTATCAAGTCTCTTCTTGGTAGTCTGCTATCCTTCCTCCGAGTGCCATTGGGCCTCCCCAACAAAGGGACATGGCCAAATATGGGGCACCAGAGATGCTGTGAAAGTCAGTCCCCAGTCTCCACTTAACTGTGGAGAATGTTCTGTCCCTTGGTTAGATCTGGGTAGGGGTTTGATGATGGTTGCATGTTTCGTCCTTGGTTGTATACACAGATTCTTAACATTGCTGAAGCATGATGACACACTTCAGGGAGTATAAGCTGAGGCTAATCAGGAACATGACACTGTCTACCACACATAGAACAGCAAGTTAACCGTGGCCAGTAGAGCCTGTGGTACACAAAAAAAAAGGGCTTGCCACTGTGAGGACATCTCTGGTGGATAGCAGGTACTTCAGCAAGAGAATAAGCCACTGGCAAGGCAAGAGCCCACACGTTCACTCCACAATTACCATCTCAACAAACTGCCTGTCAGCAGTGTCTGAAGTCTCAGAATGAAGCTGTTTTAACATGCAATGTTTTCTGATCTTGTTTCTTTTATTTGTGTGGGTGTGTGTGTATGCCAGACTTTTTACTTAATATACTTAATTTTTGTTTGTTTGTTTGTTTGTTTTGTTATTCCCAACTAGGGTAAATTTTTTCTGTCCTTTTGTTTTGTTTTGATTTGCTTTTTACTTCTAGTTGCTCTTCTTCCTACTCTCTGAATGTTTAACAATACTTTTACTTTATCTCATTTTTAGTATATTTAGGTTTTATATTCTACTCCATCTTTCACATTACAATCTGAATTTTTTTCACCACTGTAAAATCTTTTGTGTATCCTTTAGGTGCCAGTAACTAATTTACCAGGAAGGAAAGCAGGGGAAATAATTCCACTAACCATAGATTTATAAAACAGTGCACTACGTAGAAATAACCTAACAAAAAATCAAAAGATATATATCAAAAATATCTTAAGACAGTTATAAAAGAAACTGAAGAAGACAAGATGGAAAGACTGTCTATGCTCATGGATGTGCAGAGTTAATATTATGAAAACAGCTATATTCCAGAAAGCTATCTAGAGATCCTTTTCAGTCTCCATAAAAATGCCAATGACATCCTTCCCAGAACTTGACAAAGGAAAAATCTTCACAAAAGTGTCAAAGACCTTGAAGAACCAAAAACAATCCTCAATGCAAGGATTGGAGGTATCACATTACTTGATCTCAAATTATGATACAAAAGTATAGTGACAAAGCCATCCTGGTGCTAACACAGAAACATAAAGTCTAGTAGGACAGAACAGAGGTCCAGATAACCTTATGCAGTGACAGTCTCTTATTTTGAAAACCTATCAAAAACATACATTGGTAAAAGACTTCTTCTTGAGCAAATATTGCATAGAGAACTGTATTTCTCTATATATGAAAGAAACTAGATCCATTTCTATATGCTGCATTACAAACAATTCTAAATGGATCAGAAATTGTAATGCAAGACCTGAAACTTTAAAGTTGCCAGAGGAAAAGATGGGAAGAAAATGTCAATATGCAGGCATAGACAAAGATTTTCTAAAAGGACTCTCAAAGTCCAGACCAGAGATAATCAAGAATTGACAAGTGGGATTACATGAAATTATGAAACTTCAAAGAGCAAGAGACACTCACCAGAGAGGCAGACCAAAGAATTGGAGAAAACCTATGACAAATACACCTAAGGCAAAAGATTAATATCAGAGATGCACTAGGACCTGCCAAATTAAAACAGCACCCCCGGTCATCCAGTGAATTAAATAAGCTAATGAACTGAACAAAATATCCCAGGAGAAAAATGCTGAATGTCAATAAAAACTCAAAAAAGCATTCAGCACTTTGTCATGGAGAAGGGAATTAAACATTTCAGAGACTCCTTAGCATCCCAGGTAGAACAGTCCTTATTACCATGAAAACAAACACAGTGAGAACACAGAGAAGGAGAAACTCTCATTTACTTCTAGTGGGAATGTAGTCTGTTGCAGGCATCATGAAAATCAGTATGGAGGTTCATCATAAATCTGAAAATAGAAATACAATGTGACCTGGTTCTACCATATTGGGGTATAAACACAAAGACTCTAAATCAACACACCACGAGACACTGGCAAATCCATTTGCTGAAGCACTGTTCAGTAAGTGACACCAGGCTACATGGGAATCAAATACATAAACAGAGAAAGAAAATGCATGAAGAAATGCTATATAGAATAAAGAAAAATGAAACATGACATTTGCAGGAAAATAGATGCAACTGAAAATCATCATATTAAGAAAACTGAGTCAGACTTGGAGAACCAAATACTATGTCTTCTCTCATATGTGTTACCTAGATTTAAAATTATGCATACATAATGTTCTTCTTGTAGGTTTCTAGGGACCCTCTGGATCCTTCTACTTTGCTATCAAACTATAGCACCAGCCAAGGACAATACAGGCAGTAAACTTCAAACCCCTACCCAGATCTAGTCAATGGACAAGACATTCTCCACACTTGAGTGGAGAGTGGGATATGACCTTCACACGTACTCTGGTGCCTCATATTTGACCATGTCCCCTGGAAGGGGAGACCTGGTGGCACTCAGAGGAAGGACAGCAGGTTACCAAGAAGAGACTTGTTACCTTATGAGCATATACAGGGGGAGGTAATCCCCTCAGGAACAGTCACAGGGAAGGGGAAAATGGGAGGGAGGGAGGAATTAGAGGATACAAGGGATGGGATAACCATTGAGATGTAACAAGAATAAATTAATAAAAAATTATGCATACATATGCTATGTATATAGTTGTGTATTATGTATGTACATACATGTTTTTACTTATGTGTGTATTTGTGCATTCCTGTATGTATATATGGGGAGGGCACAAACCTAGCCAGCGGACCATGAGATGGGGAGCGATAAGCATTAAGGGTGTTGGCAAATAAAGAGGGGTACTGGGCTTGAAGGGAGAAGTAAGAAGAAAAGCGGCATGAGGAAAAAAGACTAAGGGAGAAGTCCATGGGGGAGGAGAAGATGAGAAGGAATGTGCACTGACAAATGTATATGGAGATGACTGAATAAGTCCATCACTTTATGTGCTAGAGCTGCGGGTCTCAATGTTCCTAATGCTTCAACCCTTCCATCCAGTTCTTCACTTTGTGGTGACACGCAACCAATAAATTACTTGCCTTGGTATATTCATCACTGTAATTTTCCTACTGTAAATATGTTTTCCTTATCTAGAAAAATGTAGTACATTTATACTATGGAATACTACTCACCTATTAAAACAAAGACGTCTTGAAATTTGCAGACAAATGGATGAACATAGAAATGATCATCCTGAGTAAGTTAACTCAGACCCAGAAAGAAGCAAATGGTGTATACTCACTTATCATTGGAATACTAACCCAACATGGATGTCTTCTGAGAGTATTCACTCAGCATGGGATTGGGACAGATGCTGGGACTTGCTAATTGGGACTCTAGATGAGAGTGGTGTAGAAGAATGGGGAGATAGAAGGACCCAGAGGCTACAGGAACCATGCAAGAAGACCATTAGGGCTGGTGGATCTGGACCCAGGCGGGCCCTGCACACTGCTGTACAAACCAAGGACAGTGCATGCAGTAAAACCTAGACCATTCTATTCAGATATTGCCAATGGGACAGCACATTCTCCACACTGTGTGGAAGTGGAGACTGACTCTGACATGAACTCTGGTGCCCCCTATTTGACCACTTTCTCTTGGGTGGGAGACACATCAGAGCAAGGGGAAGCAGGCTATCCGGATGAGAATTGAGAGGCTGTGGTCATGTGGTGGGGGAGGAGGTCCCCTTCTGTCACAGGTCTAAGGGAGGGGAAAAGGGGTGAAAGAGGGAGAGAGGGAGGATTGAGAAGATACAAGTGAGGGGGATAACAACCGGATGTATCTGAATAAATTATTTTAAAAAGGAAAATGACAAGAAAAATAAACACATCTTATAAATAAGTAAAAAATAATTGGGTCCTCCTCCCCATGATATAGACACAGGATACTAGGTCTCATCTGGATGGTCCATTTCCCCTTCCTCTGTGTGGCCCACCAGGCCTCCACCCCAGGGGAGATGATCAAGTGGGGGGCAACAGAGTCATGTCAGAGACAGTCCTCGCTCTCCACATAACCGTGGAGAGTGAGCTGTCCGTGGCCTATATATGAAAAAGGGGTCTAGGTTCACTGCAAGCACTGTCCTTGTTTGGTGCAGTAGTTTTGTGAAGGCCCCTCTGGGTCCAGATATGCCAGCATTGATGGTCTCTTTGCGGTCTAGGGGAAGGAATAGGGCAGAAGAGGGAGAGGATAGGAACTGGACAATACAAGCAAGGGGATAACATTCAGAGTATAATCTGAATAAATTATAATAAGTTAAAACAAAAATTAAATTCTGTTTATATCTACTACTTTTATATTGATAAACCTATTATAATAACATTTATAAGGAGATGCATATGAGACATAGATATAAATATGAAAAATGTGAAAAAATATCTGTTTTTCTATGGACTTAGGTAACCCTTGTGAAAGGGTCCTTTGATACACCAAAGGGGTCATGACCCTTGTGTTGAGAACTGCTGTGATAGGCTAAATATTCATAATGAAAGATCAATAAAATATAAGCGATATTTATTTCAGTAATGAAGGAGAATAAATAAGTAAGAAGAGTAAACCTTACGAGTTGTTGAACACTGCTGTAAATGCTTTAGTTAGTTTATTTTTAAAAACGTAACTGTTTGTGCTTACGACCATCTATTAGAAATTAAGAATTTTAGCTTCCAAATGAACTGAGGCAGTATGTAAGCCCAGGCATATATATTCACACCATGGAAGACTTATATACTATGGGAGTAGATTTCTTAAAATACTACAGATATGAAGAATTTTGTGTTGTCTCTCAGGTACTAGTCACCTAAGACCTCCTTTCTGTGGACGGGAAATGGCTCAGTTGCTGAGCATTTTCCTGGCATACATGAGACTCGTGGCTGTATCATAAGTACTGAGAGATGCTAGTTTTATATAGAACTGAGAAAACCCATTAAGATGTTTAAACTTCTTACTCTGCAAGCTTCCTCAGTAGCCTGTTTCTGTTCTTTATCAATCATGCTATCAGTTGAAAGAATTCAGGCCTCTGCCTAATAAAAAAATTTCAAATGCTATATGCACATCAGTATTCTCTGATTACCACACTTAATGTCTGCCTAAGAGAAATATCTCAGCTTGGTATACAGCCTTGCACGTCCTGTCTTTTTTTTTTTTAATTTTTATTAATTTATTCTTGTTACATCTCAATGTTTATCCCATCCCTTGTATCCTCCCATTCCTCCCTCCCATTTTCCCTTTATTCCCCTCCCCTATGACTGTTCCTGAGGGGGATTTCCTCCCCCTGTATATTCTCATAGGGTATCAAGTCTCTTCTTGGCTACCAGCTGTCCTTCCTCTGAGTGCCACCAGGTCTCCCCCTCCAGGGGACATGGTCAAATGTGAGGCACCAGAGTATGTGAGAAAGTCGTATCACACTCTCCACTCAACTGTGGAGAATGTTCTGACCATTGGCTAGATCTGGGAAGGGGTTTAAAAGTTTACCTCCTGTATTGTCCTTGGCTGGTGCCTTAGTTTGAGCAGGACCCCTGGGCCCAAATCTGCCTATCATATTCATTTCTGTGTCTATGAAAAAAGTACCACTACCAAAATCAACTCAGGAAGGAAGGAAGGAAGGGGCTTGCGTAGCTTTATACTTCAGGAATAGTCTGTACATTTAAGAAGTCTAGGCAGGAGCTCAAGTGGCTAGTTATGTAATATCCACAGTCAAGAGCAGAAAGGAACTATATACACCAGGTAAATTCCCATCCATCATGAACCTAAATCCACCCAAGTCCAAACCTGGTTAGGTCTGCTGTAGATCTTGCTGCAGTGAATGACTTCAATGCCATGAGACATCTTCTGATCACAGTACGTTGGTGAATAGAGAAAAAAGAAAAAGAGGATATGGCTGCTCCTAAGTATGATGGAAGAGAAGATTTACTGGACATGAAAGGGAGAATGTATCCAAAGCCCAGACATCTGTGAGAGTCCAGAGTGAGCATGACCCTTAGCCTGGCTGGGTCAGGAGGAGGAGG
Organism: Acomys russatus; assembly: GCF_903995435.1. Classification (NCBI taxonomy): domain Eukaryota; kingdom Metazoa; phylum Chordata; class Mammalia; order Rodentia; family Muridae; genus Acomys; species Acomys russatus. The sequence continues at coordinate 22,435 of NW_026131398.1, read as the reverse complement.
AAGAACTACAGGACCAGGAGACCAAGAGGTCAGAAGGTAAAGGATGAGATGACTGGCATAGCCAAAATGTCTGGATTATGTAGGGAATTTTAGTAATAGCAAAATAAACTGAAATGATTCTTGTGGTTGGAGAAATGGTCCAAAGAGTAAGGCTGTATTCTGTTCTTTGAACCGGACGTGATATCAATACCTCCACCATGCAGTTCACAACCGCCTTCAGCTCCAAGGGATCCAATCCACTCTTCTGGCTTTTACATGCATCTCCACTATCACACACTCACACACACACACACACACACACACACACACACACGCACGCACGCACACACGCACACACACACACATGCACACGCACACACACGCACACGCACACACGCGCGCACACACGCACACGCACACACGCGCACACACGCACACGCACACACGCACACACACACGCACACACACACTTTAAAAAGTCAAATTAAAATACTCAAGGGTCTGATAATGTTTCCCCCTGCAGTTTCTAAGTTGACATAATGGATCATATAATCGCCCATCTCTTGTGGCACAGATCATGGACTTGTCTGCTATTATGCCTGCATCACAAGCAGCCTGCATTTATTCTCCCCCGTATCTGTTCTCACATGGAAGAGTTTGGCTGCCTTTCATCTGCTGCTCTTCTCCCTGCCTCTCATCAGGAACAAGGATAGCAGATGTTGTTCAGTGATTAAAGAATTCTTTCCCTTTGAGACCGGAGAGGGAAAGTGGCAGACAGCAAATGTTTATCATCTCACTGCTATGTTTGCTTCACTCAAAAAGAAGTAGCTCATATGCAGCATATTATTTGACTCTTAGGCCTGACCTGATGGAACTCAAGTGAAACCAATTTTCTTTTGATGGCAAAAAGACAAACATAATCCTCTATGGTAAATTGAGAATCTTTATAATTATATTATATTTGTTTTAGCACAGCACTCCAAAAGACATAAACAAACTTTGGGCTCAAAGAAAACTGGAATTAAATTATTTTCACAGTGACATTTCAGATTGAGGCTTTTGACCATATCCAGCTGATTAAGTTGTATATAACTCATTTAATAAATAAGTCATGTTTCCATTCCTATTTCCTGTAGATGTTTTATTCAGGCTTACAGGGTGTCACAGTTGTATGTTTCTGGCCCAGTTGTGATGATTTGTGGGTGCATGGTAATCCACTTGATTAGCTAACTATGGGCTGTCATCGTTGTCTTGGAGAAAGTTGATGGTTTTAGAGCACTATCATGATCTTTTACTAAGTAAAGATAAGTGTAATTAAACCGTTTTCTTGGGGATATAAAAAACAGGCATTTTATGGCATGGAATATAACTTTATCAATAAGCAATCACCTCCATGATAACATAATATGTATCAGAGATCAGAGAGATACCAAAAGTCATAAGGAATTATGTTCAAGTGACTGATGTTTCTAACTGTGTAATTGTGGGTTGATTCAAACCTTTGCATCCTCACTTCTGCTTTAGATGAAGATATAATTAGTTTTTATATTTGTCATTAATATTATAACTAGTACATGCAACACTCATTGAAATTTATCCATGAACAGCCAGTGAGATGGCTCAGCAGGTAAAGGCACATCCTAGCACAAATGATCACCTAAGTTGAATATACACATGCTGAAAGAAGGGTACCAATTCCTACACGTTGTTCTCTGACCCCCATCTGCATTCCATGGCATGCCTATATTCATACATACACACCGATTAATAATGGTAATAAAATAATAAAAAAGGAGAGCTGAGAATCCGTGTAATCCAAACATCTACATAATTAAGACACTTCTTTCAATATACTATTTTTTATAGTTAATAAAATTAGAAACTTTCCAAATAAGAGGGGCCCTATCTGATACTCTTTTAAATTAAAGAAGCAGATGAATCATAAAAATTATTTTCAAATTAGATTTCTATAGACAAGTGACACTTTCTATCACCAGAGCAGGCTAACAGTTCTCCAATTTAGAAAACTCAGCAATTCTTGCTGTAACTACTATATTAATTCCAGGTAACCTTAAGAACAAAAGCAACCAACAAACAATTGCAGTCCTGTAGAGCGAGCTGCTTTATTAACAGGACAAGCCACTGAAAAGGAAGCCTAATTGTTCACGGAAACAATATACCAATAAAGGTAGCTCTCTTCATCCTGTCGTGTTTCAGAAACAGCATGAAACTGACTAGGGTAACTATAGATTTGCCATTCTCCTTCTGAATGTGAAATGGATGCAGAAGGTGACATCAATCACAAGTCCAGTGAGTCTCATTTCTTCATGCATACAGGTCACTAAGATGGCTTATGCTGGGGGTTCCTACATCATCACTCATTGATTCAGATCAGAAATACGGGCCTGAGCCATGACCACATGAAAAACATAGACAAGAGTAAAATATGCTGCATTGGGTCCAAAATATATGGCAAATCAAAGAAAATAGTACTAGAACTTGACTCAGTGGGTAAAGTGCTTGCTATGGAACAATGGAGATATGAGTTTGATCACTGTCACACACAAAAATGCTGGTACAGAAGTGTATACCAGTAACACTCGTGCTGGGGAATACGGCTAAGGCAGAAGGAGCTATAGCATTCATTGATCAGCCTGTCCTGTGAAAACCATGAGCTTCAACTTTAGTGAGATACTCTGTCTCAAAAATAAGGTGGAGAATGAGCAGGAAAGATGCCCACAGATGACCCCTAGTCTCCATGGGCTGGTACACCTACAGATATGAGCATACATACCCACATGAGTATGAACAGCACACATATACCACACACATATGTGCACGCACACACACACACACACACACACAGATGACCTCCAGTCTCCATGGGCTGGTACACCTACAGATATAAGCATACGTACCCACATGAGTATGAACAGCACACACATACCACACACATATGTGCACACACACACACACACACACACACACACACACACACACACACACACAATGGGGAGATCTCAAGGAAAAAATTAGTGACAACACATTTTAAGTAGTTAATGATACTGGCAAATTGAAGACCTGAGCAAGAAATTCTCAGTTCTAAATTGAAAAAAAAAAAACTTTCATAAAACAAAATTTTTACCATTTAACATGAAGTCAGGCTAAGTTTTTACATATACATGTATATTACACATATACAATAAACTACCTATAGCAAGAAAAACCATGACACAATCAGGAATTGTATAAATGTTACATTCTTAGTGTTTTGTCTATTTGTATTTGACAGCCTTGAAGAAAATATCTTTTCTATCTTGTCGTATCTAAAATTCTGAATGTAAATCAATATCCATCACATTTTGTCATTATCAACTTTCTTTTACTAGTAATATTCAAATAATAAAATGGTCAGAATGACAATAAAATTCTAAACATGATTAGTTACGACAGATAAACTGGTAGATGTTGAAGTTTACAATATTCTATTCTGCTCTTAAGTTTGAGTAAGCTATTACTATTTTATAATTTAACTTTTAACAATTTTTACACTATTAATGTATTTAGACAGTTTCCATCCCAGATGCCAACTTATACGGATGCATCCACTAAAGAAATAAGCTAAAGAAATCCACATCCACAAAACCAGCCCTATGGAAAGTACTAGAAGCAATACTTAAGACCTAAGAGAAGAATAAGAATAGAAAGAAATTAAATGAAACTATAATTACTGAAAACATGAAATAGAACTAATAATACAAATAAAGTAATTGGAGAGAGAGAAGCTGACCTTGGAATTTTGTATAGCTACATCAGATAACTGGCATATAGTCACATGTGTAAATTCAAGGTACAGAAAAGGATGCGATTGAAATATCCCAATTCTCCAAGATTTAGGTACAAAAGTACCTAAGTAAAACAGACCTTTGAATGAGTAACATTACAAAAATGAATAAACATTATTATGGAAAAAGAAAATGTGTTCACTTATTTCCTTGAATTGCATATTGAGAGCCTGTTATAACAATTTGAGGAACTCCAAACAATAAGATAGGAAGTATAAGATTCAATGTAAAATTAAACTAAAGCATCTAATTCTAGAATAAAGTCAGAAAGTATGTGTATCCAGCAGTATGTCTTTTAAATTCATCTCATTGTTTTCTGAAGTTTTTGGTTTCTAGAAACATATTCAGGGGCCATTTTATGATGTAGTTAGCAGGAAGAAGTTTTATCTTCTTATATTGCTGTTTAATCCATTTATCAGGCAGAGCCACACTGCTTAAGATTTAGGTAATTTTCTCACTGTCCAATACAGTCAAGTGTAACAATTAGATTCACCCAGCTCCTTAGCCAGTGCTGGGATTCTAAATCCAGATCTCCATTCTTCTTCAGTAACTCTCCTTATCCTCTAAGTCATCTCCTTGGCCCTGTGCCAACACTAGATCATCTTTGGTCATGATATTTCTTTGCAATTATAGAAAGCCTAAGACACTACTTTTGATCTCATCTTCAATGATCATCTTTATTTATGTCTTGACTCCCAATGCCTTGAAATACTGTGTGAAATATTTTAGAATGTTTAAATTGTATCTACCATGGTGGTGGTGGGCTTGTGTATGATGGGTACACGGCAGATGCAGAGACCAGAAACATTAGATACCAACGAAGAGAGGATTTACAGGGTTGTGAAAAGCTCCACCTAGGTGCTATAAGCCAAACTCAGGTTCTCTGCAAGGCACTAAATGCTATTATTCACTAACCCACCTCTTCAGCTCCCAATATTTTATTATGCATGATTTTCTTCATGCTGATAAAGGTGTCAATGCTACTGAGGGGATTGAGACTAGCTGTGTTGGGGGGGGTGGCTGTTTAGTTTTCTGTCCTGACCCTCGGAGCCATCTAGCCTCTCCCATGTGTGTGGGAGACCCTGCCAGGCCATGGGGACTGTGGCTTTATCTGCTCAGATGTCCATGCCCAGACCACCGTGATCCTCAGACAGGCTGCCGCCTGGATCAGTCTAAATACCGGACCAGGCTAGATTGCACATCTGTGGCAGTTCAGTCCCACTGAGCTGTGGCTGCAATTCAGACCCCCTTCCAGACCCTCAGGCAGTCCAGCTTCTCCCACGAGCCATGGGACGCCCTGCTAGGCCGTGGGGACTGTGGCTTTATTTGCTCAATTGAGAAATGGGGCTCAGAACTACACAGAGATTTCTCAACAGAAGAATATTGAATGGCTGAGAAACACTTAAAGAAATACTCAGTGTCTTTAGTCATCAGAGAAATGCAAATCAAAATGCCTTGAGATTCAATCTTACACCCATCAGAATGGCTAAAATCAAAAAATTCAAGTGACACCACATGCTGGCGAGGTTGTGGAGAAAGAAGAACACTCCTTCATTGCTGGTGGGAATGCAAACTTGTACAACCACTTTGGAAATCTATCTGGCGCTTTCTCAGAAAACTGCAAATAGGGCTTCCTCAACACTCAGCTATTCCACTCCTTGAATAATCCCAGAAAAATGCTCCACCACACAGCAAGGACATATGCTCAACCATGTCATAGCAGCCTTATTCATAATAGCCAGAACCTGGAAAACAGCCTAAATGTCCCTCAGGTGAAGAGTGGAAAAAGGAACTGTGGTACATTTGCACTATGGAATACTACTCAGCTATAAAAAACAAGGAGATCCTGAAATTTGAGGACAAATTTGAGGACAAAATGGATGGAACTAGAAATGATCATAATGAGTGAGTTAATCCAGGAGCAGAAAGACTCACATGGTATATACTCACTTATAATTGGGCACCAGCCCAAAAGGCATGTCCCACAAAACTCTTCACCTACTAGGAGACTGGGATAAATGTGAGGGCATCTTACTGAGACTCTAGGTAAGAGAAATATAGGAGTTGGGTGAATAGAAGGATTTAGAGGGTCCTATAAATCTATCAGAAGAACATTTTGACAGGTGGATTGGGGATCAGGAGGGTCTGCTCAAACTATTGCACTAACCAAGGACAATACAAGTAGTAAACACCAAACCCCTACTCTGATCTACCCAATGGAAAGGACATTCTCCACAGTTATGTGGAAAGCGGGTACTGGCTCTGACATGAGCTCTGGTGACCCATATTAGACCACCTCCCCTTGGTGGGGAGCCCTGATGGCACTCAAAGAAAGAATAAGCAGGCTACCAAGATGAGACTTGATAGCCTATGACCATATATTGGGGAGGAGGTTTAGACCTATGAGAGGGAAATAGCGTGAAGGTGGGAGGGAGGGAGGAATGGGAGGATACAAGTGATAGGATAACAATTGAGTTGTAATCCGAATAGATTAATAAAATGAAAATAAAAAATAAAGGCGTCCAATATGCACAACTATATATGGAGGTGAAAAATCAACACCTAGTGTCTCCATTTATTATTCTCTGACTAGCATTTGAGATAGAGACCATGCCTCTCACTGAAACTAAAACTCAACAATGAGTTAGACTGTCTGGTCATCTGAGAATCCTGATGTCTTTACCTCTGTAGCTCTGAAGTTACAAGTGTGCATCACTGCACTGGATTTTAATATACGTACTGAAAATTCAAACTCAAAACTTCATGGCTACATAGCAATTAGTTTACTCAGTTCTTCATGTCTCCACCGCACCTCTGCCATTCCATAAGTCTCTAAGTCAGAAGTCCTAGGAACTAAAGAGATGGCTTGATGGCTCAGTGGCTAAGCACGTGTCTTAGTCAATACCCTATTGCTGTGAAGAGACGCCATGAGCACAGCAACTTTTATAAAGGAAAAACATTTAATTGGAACTAACAGTTCAGGGAAGAAGTGTGGCAGGCAAATGCATTGCTGGAGAAGTAGTCTAAGAGTTCTACAAGAAGATTCCCAGGGATCAGGAAGACATGGACCAAATAGACGGGCTTGAGAATTTGAAATCCCAAAGCCCACCTCCACTGACAAACTTTCCCCAAGAAGGCAGCACCCACTCCAAAAAGGCCACACCTCCAAATTTCTGTGAATCAGTGCTTAATTGACTCGCTAATAACCAATCATTCAATATATGGACCTCTGGGGGCCATTTGTAATCAACTCACTGCAGAGTACATACTGTGCTTGCAGAGGATCAGTGTTCAATTCCCAGTCCCTGTGTCAGGGAGCTCACAACCACTTGTAACTACAGCTCCAGATGATCCAATTGCCATCTTTTGACCTCCACAGCTTCCTGTACTCATGTGCACACACCTACACATGAAAATTAAATAAAGAATACTATATGACAGATATAAAAAGCTATTCCTTCATATAGTACTTTCTACCCACATGAATATTTCTAGAAAATAGATATAAATCAGATTTTTCCTTGAACAATTCCTACTTTGTGTAGCCTAATTTTTGAGATGAGGATGGTTTCTCACACAAATGTCTTCTAATTCTTCTCAAGTTATCCACACATTTTTAGTATTATGCTTTCAGTTTTAGGGAAGCAATCCTTTCCAAGTTGGGAAAAGTTATAAAAGAAGGCTTATTTCTGTTGAAATGGAAAAGGTTTACTCACAGGCACCCAGGCACTGCTTTGCTTTATGTTTTAGAGATATTTACAACTTGGTGCCATCTGGGTGGCATCCACTCCACAACACGAAGATGGTTACATGTATCTCTCATATTCTCCCATTTTATCTAATGGTTCATTCTGCCAACTCTTCATCATATACTTCATTGGATATATTATGTTATTCTCCACCTTTTCAATAAACTCCTTATAATACCTCGGTATGACACAAGGCAGGAAACGCAACCTGAGTAGACAGCAATACAGAAATGTTGATTTTGTGATTCACGCCCTAAAATGCATCTCATGGTGCATAAAGAATGCTGATTCAAAATAGTTTGACATTTAACATGAAGAAACTCAAGCTTGGTCCATGTGGAACAAAAATTATAAGATAATTTTCATGTTGCTGTTAAAGATTATTGATACATTAGTTTAGTAAACAAGCATTAGTCAACATCTCTTAGAATTTGAGATTTTTTAAACCCTACTAATCATCTGAAAATATATTAATATTCAAGTTAGACTTATACTATGAAGAAAATTTTCGATAATATCCTCCTAAGTAAGATTTATTTATAGAATTCGCAGGAATTATCTGATAAGTGTTTAGACTTATGTACTTTAGGAGAAGCTTGCAGCCTGGAAGGCTATCTCACTATGAATAGTGCTTGCTACTCCTCCAAAAGACCTGAATCTGTTTCCTAGAACACATGGAGCTACTGCACAACTGCATGTTACTCCAACTCTGAGGAATTTGTTTCTGTCTCCTGGCCTCTATAAGCGCCTGCACTCACATGCACAAACCTCTATATGAATGCACATTTATATACATTACTAAAAATATAATAACTCAATATCATGCTTAAAGTCTTAGATCAATAAGGCTTATTGAAGGAGATCAAGGGAAAGCTGACAGAGAAAGAATGCAAATTATTCCTATTTCTAAATCATATGATGTCAGTCATGAAAGACTCTAAAGACTCCAGCAGGAAACTTCTACTACTGATAAACGTGTTTAGTAAAGTAGCAAGATACAAATATGGTATATAAAATCAGTGTCCTTCCCACTTACAAATGTGAACATACATAGAAATAGATCATGTAAACAATCCTACTCTCAGTAGCCTCAAATCATCTCAAAGTAAATCTTAATAAGAAGTGAAAGAGGTCCACTTCTGAAATGAAATCCATACTAGTCATTGTGAAGGGGCCAAGAACTTATGGATTGATAAGGCCTCATGGGAGAATTCAAAACTATTACTCTGCTAAACAGGCTTAAATCCAAATGACTCCTAATAACTTATTGCTGTGCCCATTACTATCATTAGAGAAGCTCCTCCTTGCAGCAGACTTAAATAACACAGAGACCATGACAACTGGTCAACACAAAGAGAACATAAAGACTGTAGTGTCCTCTGCCCCAAACCAGACATTTATATCACTCCAAGTTCAGGCATATTCTGAGCCCAAAATGCACACAGTGTCCAGCCAGAATTTTTGGACTGGGACTGCACACCAAGCTCACCTAGGGGCTTTTGGCCCAAAGTGCATGCTGTGGTCAGTTATTGACTCAGGGCTCGAACTCTCCACCAATCTCAGCCAGGAATTCTGGATTCAAACTGCACACTGTGTCCAACCAGAGTCTTAGAGCTGGGACTGTGCCTAAAGCTCAGCTAGAGTCACTGGGCCCAATCTTTCTGTCAAGCACAGTTAGGGACTCCGGCCCCAAATTGCATGCCAAGCTCCACCTGAGTCTCCGGGGCATAACTGTGCACCAAGCTCAGCCAGGGACTCTGGACTCACACTGCGCACTGAGTTAAGCCCGGGACTCCAGGCCTAAACTGCGTGAATAGTCCAGCCAGAGTCTTAGGACCGCTGAGCCTGTGTGCACAGCTCAGCTAGAGTCTCTGGGCCCAACCTGACCGGCAAGTCCATCTAGGGCCTCAGGGCTGCATCTGCGTGCTGACCTCAGCCTGTGTCAGTGCCCCAGAACTGCCCACCGAGCTGAGCTAGTGTCTCTGGCAGAACTGCTTGCTGAGCCGAGCCAGCACCTCCGGTGGAACTGAGCGCTCCGCCCAGCCTGCGTCACAGCAGGAGAACCGCGCCTGGGCTGAGCTAGGGCCTCCTGTGGAACTGAATGCTCTGCCCAGCCCACGCCACAGCAGGAGAACTGCAGCTGCACTGAGCTAGCACCACTGGTGGAACTGAGCACTCTGCCCAGCCTGTGTCACAGCAGGAGGACCGCGGCTGTGCTGAGCCAGCACCTCCGGTGGAACCGAGTGCTCTTCCCAGCCTGCTTCACAGCAAGAGAACTGCCGCTGAGCTGAGCTGGTGCCTAGGGTGGAACAAAACACTCCGCCCAGCCTGCGTCACAACAGGGGAGCCATGGCTGTGCTGAACTAGTGCCTCGGGCAGAATTGCTTGCTGAGCTGAGCCTGCCTCCCCACAGCACTGTGCACTGAGCTGAACCCGGGACTCTGGGGCTGAACTGTCTGCCAAGTCCAGTCTGGGTCCCAAGGCACCACGCGACCCATATTCTGCCCAGAGTCCCCTCTCCAGCAGCAACTCCCACTGGCCACCACACCAATCGTCTCCACTGGGAGGCTCTGAGTTGCAAACCTCAGCCACCACCGCTGCTGACGCTGGTGCCACTGGTGCTGCTGCTTCTGCTGCTGCCTCTCCATTCAATTGTTCTATTCAGAATGCTAGAGGTGGTTTGGAAGACTGAAATTAGGTCTACAGTTTTGTATTGAATATGACAATAAATCCCAAGCATATAAAATTAAAGATTAAAAAAGGAAATATAAAATGAAAATATACAGAGAAAATACTGAATAATTATTTTGTATTTTCTTGGAGATCAAATATCTCCAACTATGGATCAACATGCTAAAATTATTAATATTTGGAATTTGTATTTTAAAATATTGTAAAAAAATAAAAACAAAGATTAGTTGACATGCAAATGAAAAGGTGAGATATAGAAGTGAAAAATATAAGCTTATCTTACATGTGGTAATACAGTCAAGCTTGATTTAATATGGAAATAACAAGAATATGATGGTTAAAGTTGTCAATCTGCAACCACATAAGAGACAAACGTTTGGACACATCTGTGAGGGAGGCTCTAGACTGGGTTAACTGAAGATTGAAGAGTCATCCTGAGTGTGCAGCCACTGTCCCATGGACTGAAGTTCTATACTGAATAGAACAGAAGAGGAGGTAAGCCAAGAACCAGCCTTCTTTTCTCTGTTTCATAAATAACCAACTGCTTCAGGCTCCCCTCCATGATGGAATGCACCTTCAAACTGCGAGTTGAAATAAATAAGCCACTATTTCCTTCGTGGCTTTAGCTTACTCTTTGTCATAGGAGTGAGAATGCCATAAATACAGGACTATACAAAATATGTATGTTTGATAGCATCATTCCTGCACCGAATATTGCCGATAAGAAAGAGAAGAAATTTGACTAAGTACCTTAGATATAAAATCCGCAATATCTTTTAATTCCTAATTCCAATCCTATATTTTTTCTACACTCAACTTTTATATGTGTGAAATATGAGCCTGTACAAAAGTGACTACTGGACAAAAGTCAACACAGAACATTTATTTATAGAAGCAGAAGCAGCCTTGGCTCTTTCCTCCATGAAAAAAATGTGTCCTCACAGCCAGCGGTCCACAAGAGCCCTTTAGTTAAGCTCTATACTCACCCATGCAGATGCCCCTGACCTCCAAGGTCATTAGCACTGTGTATAAACATATCTTTGTGTTGCTGGCATGTTTTGGCAGAGGATACAGAGACTAGTGGCAATTACTAATGAGTGATAACAAGTAGCTGTAGCTTGTATTTATCCCTTGTTATCCAATGATGCTGCATTGAGATGGAAAATTTGGTACCTTAGTTATTTCTTTTCCATTGCTGTGGCAAAATACCTCACAATAAGACATGAGAGTCATGAGAGAAAGGGTTTGGCTCAGGATTTAAAGGCTTGGCCCCATCAAAGGAAAGCATGGTGCCAGACACATCCTGTGGCTGTGCCAGGAGGAGGAAGGGTTGCTTGCTTACTCACGTCTCAAAGGAGATGGAAGCATGAAAGGACAGGAAATAGGGCTCACACCTACCAGATATGTCCCACTTCCTCAGTGTTCCACCAATCCCTAAAAGAGCACCACCAAAAGCTGGATAATTGTTCAAATCCAATGAGTTTAGGGAACATTGAACAACCGAACCGACGTGTGGTTAGGAAGTGTCTTCTCCCAAGGAAGTGTCTTCTCCAAGGAAGTGTCTTCTGCCAAGAAAGGTAAATAATACTGAGAGAGACACCCTTACAGGTTTGTTGCAGATTTGTTTCAGACATCTAAAGTCCTGCCACTTGTAACAGTCCTTTGCGGTGAATTCGTAAAGGCAATCATGCTCTCCCATTGAACTTTGTAACATGCCACTAGGCACTCTCTGACTTTTAACCATCCATGTGCACTTTTTTTTTTTTAAAACAATTTCTTTTTTTTTTTCCATGTTGCACTTGTAACATATGTGGGCTCTGCTTTATATAAGTTATTTTTATATAAACCAGCATGCTACTTTTAAGACTTTCTCTTAAATTTATCATATAAAAATATTTGGCCCAATCACCGAAAGACCTTCCTTAAGGCAATAAAGTACAGATTTGGTTTTGCCTTTTAATTAATGATTCAGATTAGTACAAAAAACTAGAGAGAGGGAATTTTCTACAGGCCTAAAAATGAAAACCATACACACATGTGCTCTCTAGAAGAATAAACTCGCGATCCTTTATATTTCAAATGTCAGTCCCTTCTTTCTGCTACTTCTGTTATGGCTTCTGAGTTATTTGATCTCATAGTAAATTATTTAAGGGCCCCAGGCAAGCATAGCGCATGTTCTGTTGATGATAAAGATTTAGAGGCCGACGGGAACAAAACAAGGTCAGGTATTTCCTGCTCCAGTGGAGTTTTCAGCATAGGTAGTGTCATGGCCTTGAAGCTGTTTTGGTTTTATAATTTGCTGGCACTGGGGCGTCCTTGTTGTAGGAGAGCTCTCTATTCACGGCTACGTTAAATCTGATTATCCCATTATTTAAGGATCTGTCAGAGTTTATCTGCAGGAAACTGACAGTTCTCAGTGATTAAAGATTAACTTAATTCTATCCCTTAAAGTCTTTTCTTGAAGGGTGGAATAGAAATAAATAATTAACAGACTGTGAGTAAACTTGATCATGAAAGTTCCTTTGAACGCCGTGTTCTTCACTGACTTCCCACCACCAGGTAGCTACCTGTTAGTTTACAAACCTCTCAGGCTTACTGTGATCCTTGGCACCTTTCTGCTTGTTTTCCTGGATATATTGGCGATGGATTGGATGCACTACTGAGACAACTTCTTACAGTACTTGAGATAAGTTAAGCCAGAGCTGTGATCAAGTGATATGCTAAGGCTTTTAGGAATGAACTATCACTCACTTCAAAGGGTGGGATGGAACCCAGAGAGAGTTAATAACCGAGAAGCATTTAAACAGAAATTAAAATCTACTGATAGCGAGAAGCTAGAGTTCCTAGTCAGCCATGTTATTGTGACAATTGTGAGAACAAGAAGCAGCTGGATTTATAAAATTTTGATAAGGCAGATTTGATTTGTTTTCCTTTAAGGTTAGTTCTTTCAGAAAGATAAAGTCATGAGTTTTTATGGTAAGTTAATAGAGTTAGAGCAGATTATATTGAGTGAGGAAATCAAGACCCAGAAAGACAAATGTCACACAATTCCTCTCATCAGAGGCTGCTACCTCCATAGCCTGGAGTAACTTCAGAAATCACAAAAGTGAAAAGGGACCTAGGCCAGGGTACAGGGGAGGGAGTAGCAGGGTACACGTGATCTGACAACAGGAGAAATAGAAAAAATGGGGGTGAGCTATAATTAGTGGAGGGAAGAGGGAGATAAATAAAGAAGAAGAGAGGAGGGTAAAACAACAGGAAGGAATTGTGCAAACGTTCTACCTATATTACATACCAGTCAGTGTCCAACTATATGTGTACCGTTTGCGTTTTCTCATCTGGGTTGAAAATGCTTCCTTCGAGAGTCAGAGACCACTTCACAGGAACCCCAGACACCAGGCATGTGAAGCCATCTTCGGACTTGTCAGGACTGTCCAAGAGACCCCACAAACCATTACAGACTGTTCTTATGGCTCTTGGTTCTCCCCTCCTCCAAGAGATAGACCATAAGTTCCTATTGCTGAAGACATTATACACCTCAGACACAGGGCACAGAGGACTAGCTAGTTTTCATGATACCAGAAGGTGCTATGCATGCTCTTAAGGAGGAAAGCAACCAGCAGTGCTACCGAGTTATGAACCACAATACAACCAACAAGGCAGGATAACCTTAAGAGTACAGTAGTTGCACAAATACCTTACCAATAAACAAGAGATCTCTAATTGGACTTAGGGCCAGGTCCACAAGAGGGAATTCATGCCTAGTACTGGAAACCTAGGCAATTACTCAGAGCTAGTGAAGTCAAGAGCCTTGGAGGAGAGCTTACAACCAACCCTTAATTAAACCAGCATAATTCCTGACTACTCACTAAACATTTGCTCTTATACCCATAGATAAATGTAGTCCTTACCCCTCATCAAGGAAACTTCTGTTGGCAACAGCCTGGAAACCATTACAGAAAACCCCTTCCAGTCAAAATGCAGAGTGGTGGATCTCAGGCCCTGCACCTGAGTCTCAGGGAGCATTGTAGAAGGAAGGGTGGAAAGATTGTAAGAGACAGAGAACGCAGAAGATTGTTCTGATATTATGTCTTCCAGTAAAGCCAGAAGCTACACCTGTAAAGTCTCACCAACAGGAACATCTAAACACAAGCTGATCAAAAGCAAGAACAATAGACATGCCAAAGTGGAGAGGAGAACGCCCAAAAGAACTATAAGCAACTAAGGAATTTTGAGATCAGGGTGGGAAACAGTCTTCCCCATGGAAAGCACAACATTTAATTATCCAAAGCCCATAGTCAGTCTGAAAATATGTGGACAAGTAACATTATAAAGACTGAGAAGGTTGTATTTAAGAATATATATTTTATTTCTATAATGTACATACATGCATGCAGGAACAATTAGTAAATAAAAAGAGGCCATATATTTGAAAGAGAGCAGAGTGGAATATGAAAAGGGTTGGAAGGGAAAAAAAGGAAGATGGGAAATGATGTAATCATATTGTAATTTTAAAACAATTAAAGTAAATAATACAATATGCTCAAATTAGTTATAAACTAAAAATAAAAAGGAAGTAACATAAATTTTGCTTAATAGACTGTTGAAAACTGAAAATGGTTCTTTCAGAATTTCACACATTGTATTATGGCCATATTTATCCTCTCCCTCAACTCCTCCCATATTCACTTCCCTCCCTCCCCAGCCAGTTTTGTGTCTTTTACTTTTCATCACAATGTTCAATTTGTGATGCCTATGTATTCATATTTCTACCAGTGGCTGCATTCTTAAAGAAAACAACATCTTCCTCTCCCTACACTTATCAGTTGTCAAGAGTTTCTGGGTTGATGATGGGACTTCCTGTCCTACAAGCATGGGTTTTGTCTGTTTCTATGGGGATTGTGCATACTGCCATGACTGCTATGAA
This sequence comes from Acomys russatus, assembly GCF_903995435.1. NCBI lineage: Eukaryota > Metazoa > Chordata > Mammalia > Rodentia > Muridae > Acomys > Acomys russatus. Next base: position 7,244 of record NW_026131398.1, on the reverse strand, counting down.
CTCATGTGTGGCTGATGTTTACTATACATAAATTATACTTCTTAGTTTTAACTGTCAACTTGACACAGCCTAGAACCACCTGGTAAAATAAGTATAAATAAGTAATTGTCTTCAGGAGATTATCTGTATAGTCAAGTGATATAGAAAGACACAGCCCACTGCAGGTGGTTCCATTCCCTACATAGGATATACTGAGCAGTATAAGAGAGGAGAAATCTGGCTAAGAGAAATCAAGCAAACACATTTGCACTTATTCTCTCTGCTCTTGACTGTAGATGTGAGACTTGAAGTTGCTACCTTGACTCCCCCTCAGTGATGGACAGTTGGACCCCATGGCCAAATCTGTCAGCCCTCTGAGGCCTTGAGGACACAACTGAGCCTGGCTCGGTTTTCAGCAATACTCTCTAGTGGGTACCTCGGCATAAAAATGACTCAGCATGATCCATCTGGGTACATCCTGGTACGAGCCCTGCCTACCAACAGCCACATAACACAAACTGATTGGTCCCACACCTTATACCCTGCCCACTCCCTATACTCTATATAAGAGAAACCCTCCATAATAAAATTGAGATCTTGCTCCAACAAGACTCCCAACACTCAGCGTATTTTTCCTCCTGGCATTGTAGGAGGAGGCTGGGTCACCGACACTCACCATCCCTCTCAGCCCCCAGGGAGAGGAAAAGGCAGGCCTGAGTCCCCTCCCATTCCAGCCCTACCTGCAGGTGTAAAACACCTGACAATGGACCATAATCTGAAGTTGCAACTCAAATAAACCCTAACTCCCTTGAGTTGCTTGCTGTTAGGGTATTTCATCATAGCGACAGAAGGGAAACTAGAATAAAAATCTAACATGAGAAGTTTGGGTGGGCTTTTGGTGTAATTGATGCTATTTTGGGTTTAGGTATATAATATATACCTATTTGTATATTGCTATTAAATTTTCTTTTTGATCTTAGCTATCCAGTTACAGAAAAAAAATTAATGTAAATAGAGAAAGCAGCTGCTGACAACCAGGAGTGACAAGTAACAACCAGATAGTCAAAGGAATGTAGAAATGGGACACAGAGTCTAAAAGGCTTATACACACAAGTTTTGTGGATATAGGATTCTAGATTATCAAAGTGGGACTCAGTAGATATATTTTAAATAGTATTATTTTGAAGTGCTAATCACCAAATATGTGCCAACTTCTCCTTTTGTGAGCCAGTTCCATTTCGGCAATATAATGCGGAAGTAGCTTCAATGGGTCACACTTTTTGCTTTGTCTACTTAATCTATAAAGTTGCAATACTTCTTAACTCCTTGGAACCCAAGTTCAGAGATCACAATAATACTAATACGTATATCACTAGCTTAATAGAATACTTAATAAAAGAACCACATCTTAAAATTGCTTTTATAAAAAGTTTTACGTTTCACTCAATGTTAGCCCAACTACAGAGAATGAGTGGCTCTGGTATGCTTGGTTATATGCAGGATATTTATAAAATCCACTACCAGGCTCTAAGGATAAGAGGTTTGGAGGAGTGGTATGAAAACACTGTGACAGAGTCTTTGTACTCCTGAACTGATTGCAACTGTAATTATCTGCAAAAATATTTGACCATTAACATTTCCTCATGCATAGGTGCAGGGGCTTCTAACAGATGGTGAGCAATTATTCAAAAAAATTAGGTGTCAATCAGCAGTGTACCTCCTGATAACGGTTCATGGTCCACTGAATTAAGCCCCAACCCATGCAGGCAAATGGAGGGAAAGCAAAATAACAATGAAAACTGAAGAGGGCTTATTGAAAACAAGGATTTCAGAGTGGAGAATGAGAGAGACGTAGGAATTGACTATCATCCAAATTCAGTACATACGTGTGTGAAATTTTCAAAAAATTTTTCTCTATGCATAAATAATATAAACCTAACTCTAACATATATCATGACTACATATATACTCTCTGTGTAAGGACACATGTGTGGATATTAAATTCAATTGAGAAAAAGCACAATTGCAGTCATTTTTGTTTTATTTTGTCTTCATTTAGTTGGGCTGTGGGTTTTGTTTTTCTGAGATAGATTTTCATTCTGAAGCACAGGCTGGCTTGGAACTTTTTCTAGGTGTTAGAATTACAGTTCCACACCTCTACATCTGGCTAAAATTATACCTTTATTTATAAGGTCAATGAAAACAAAAGTGTAATATTAAGCTAAATTCAGTGTCAAAGCCACTTCTTCGATCTTTTAAGATTTGTGATTATTGAGTAGCAAGTCTTCAAATCTGAGCACTATCTTGTGACTACGTGAAATGGAAGTTCTGATGGAGGAGTAAGACCCCTTTGTGTTCAAGCTCCCTGCTGCGGTGCAGTCAATTTCCTCCCAGTTGAAAGATTGTCTCCAAGAAAAGGAGAGAGGTTAAAGGGCCTCAGGAAGTAAATACACTTTCACATCTGGGAAATAAAACTGAGAAGACTCAAAAGGGCTCCTGTCCCTGGTTACAGACTCAAGATTTGAATGAGGCTCATTAGGAGTGGCATTTTTAGGGAGGTATGGCCCTGTTGGAGTAGGTGTGGCCTTTTTGGAGGAACTGTGTCACCAGGGGTGGGCTTAGAAGTTTTATATGCTCAAGTCAAGCCAAGTGTCACTCTCTCTTCCTGTTGCCTGCCTGTGAGATGTAAACTCTCAGCTACCTCTCCAGCACCAGCAGCTAGTAGATGTGCCTGAGTACACGTGTGTGTGAGCATGTATGTGTGTGTGGAATGTCTCCTCAGAAAAAGTCTCAAGACACAAAGCATTCATTCACTTTTCCTTCTGAAGAAGACTGAGCTCAGAAAGAAAACAAAACATATTCAAAGCTATAAAAGACAAAAAACTGTAAACATCTACACTTAAATTGAGTGATGTTTAGCATAATTTTCCTTAACTAAAATCTCATTACTAGGCTCTCCTTTCCATTCCCTGCAGCCATGAAATGGTTCTTTGCTCCTTCACATCACCAGGCAGTATGTACATGACAGTTAACATGTGCAGAGATGGCTACATTGAGTCAATCACTTTATTTTACTAAGGCTGATTTTTGTCTTAGCATTTTTATTTAGGAAAGCAAAGTGTGTATACAAAAGTTGAAATTAGCCCTCTGTTTTTTGAAAGATATTGATTGGTGTAGTCTAAGCCTGAGTCTCTCTATCTGTCTCGGTCTCCCCCCCCCGCACACCCCCGTTCTCTGCGTGTGTGTGCGTGTGTGTGTGCACACGCCCGTGCAAGCCCAAAGGTTAGAGAAAAATGTGTCAGACTCCCTTTCCCTCTTTTATCATGTAGGTCCAGGAATCATCCACTGTGCTATCACACTAGCCTTCTAAATGGTTTTATACACACTAAAATATGGTTGTCAAATATATCATATACTTAGACAATCCGAGGATGAAAAAGGGGAAACATGAGAAGGCTCCAGTTTGAGTTTCTCTATGGCTTTTTGCCTCCAATAATATCTAGTAAGTTTCATTTCTTTCTGGCTTTTGCCATTATCATTAAGTTTTTCTTTCTCTGTAATTTAGCTTATATTCCCTCTCCTGCAGAGAGTCTCTCTGTATTTGTCATGTCACAATGAAGGAGGAACGCGATACACCTATTTATATCCCAGCTAATTAACAAAACAGGGAGCCCTATACAGAGGTTCCGGTTACAGTTATTTCTTTGCCCGTTGATGGTAACAGAGACTCAATCTGCATTCTGCGATGGTCCATGCATATCTGTAACCAAAATAGGAAGGGAAGTGGAGAAGAGAGGCAAGTGAGGCACTGTAAAGGCAAGCAACCCCAAACAACTTTAATGATAAAGACACTCAGCTCTGAGTGTATCTCCTCATGTACTTGAAGTGTCTGTAACCCTGAAAATCAACTTTCTTTTACTATAAACAGTTTTCCTGTCTTCTAACTCTTTCACTGAAAGAAAAATAATAATCAACCAATCTCAGCCAGTATTAGACTACATGTTATATAAAATAAAATTCAATGCACACTGCACATGTACCCTGTTTGTCAGAGTTTATATTGTGAAGATAAAGAAGTCTGTCTTTATGATACACATATCTTCTCTTGAAAAGCTAGAATATCAAACAGGAAGATGGACTTGACATCTTGCTACCCTGAGCAAACACTTCAGCTTCATTTTCCATCCTCAGCATTTTGTTATTCTGAGTAAACTCTGATATATCTTCATGGATCTTAAGTATGCTTTCCTAAAATGTTAAGTTTTTCTCCTAAAATACTTTCTTGCTTTCTGCTTTTATTTTCAAGGTTCATATTCATATTGTTACGTATACCATAATTCCACCTGCCATCTCAGCATAACAAGGCCCTAGTTTCTCCGCCTACAATTAGCTAGTTCCTGAAGAAGTCTTAGATTTGAGTAGCCCTGGCTGTCCTGGAACACTCTCTTTAGACCAGGCTGGTCTCGAACTCAAAGAACCACCTGCCTGTCTTTGCCTCCTGTTGCAGTGGTGCATGCACACCACTTTTCAGCATCACTCATATTTTATATCATTGCAATTGGGGAGTAGGATTCTTCACCTTCCTTCCTGAACTATGACTGTTTATAAAGGACAAGGACTGTTTCAAACATTCTGAGTCTATACAGTCTTATTTTACACAGCCACAGTAAATATTGTTGTTAAATCCCACAGCAAGTATAACATGGTGTGTATAATACTGTCTGAGAAAACAGGTTAGAGATGCCTCAGCAATAAAGAGTTACTGTTTTGTTTTGCTTTTCCCGTGAGAATCATGTTTTGCTCCCATAACATGGTAATCACAACCAACTAACTCCAACTCCTAACTCCTGCAGCTCTGATGGCCTCTTCTAGCTACTTTGGCTATCTACATCTATGCAATCACACACACACACACACACACACACACACACACACACACACACACACACAGAAGGACAGAGAGAGAGAGAGAGAGGGAGAGAGAGAATAATATTAAAACATGAAATAAGGAAACCAAGGCCTGTAGAGCATAAATACATAAATACTTCACAAAATTATATACAAATAGTAAAAGTGGAATATGTAATTTTAGAAAAACTGCCAGAGTATACACTTCTTCATCTTTAGTAAAAATGCCCAATATATGAGCTGGCAGAAATGCTATTATGCTTGGGTTCAGTGTAAGCTTGCCATAAATTAGAATCACCTGAGTAGAGAGCCTCATGGGAAGAATTGCCACTATTGATGAGGGAAGGCCAGCGTGATCATTGGTGGCAAGTCTGGCAGGGCCCAGATAAAAAGGACACTCCAGAAGGAAGTTTATCTCACCTTTTGCTCACTTGGTCTTCCCTCTCACTATGCAGGTGAGTCACCTCTGACTCTGACCCCTGCTGTAGTTACAGCTACTGATTCCTTAATGTTTCCAAGATTGTATCATGGACTAGGGGTTGGCAGTGGCTCGGCAAGAACCTTCTGTGCTCCTGGCGCTGTATTAGGACTGCTGAGCCATCCTCCATTGTGGACTATTTGTTGCCTCTACTGGGACTACAACAGCTGTTCACACACCTAGCACCAAGGACTGAGTACTGAATTCTCAGTGGCTTAGCAGTGATGGTCTAGCCTTTGTTACAATTTTGAAGCTCAAGCTCACCTAACACATTCTGAATATATATGATTTTATATATAGTGTGTATGTATATATTCACTCATATATATATATATATATATATATATATATATATATATATATATATATATTCATATTCATTTCCTTGTTTCTGTTCTAGAGAATCTGACAAAAGCATTAGCTCACTAATAGAGGTGTTTGTGATACAAATCTAGTGACCTGACCTGTCTTCCATCCTTGATCCCAAGTACAGAGGGAAGCAGAAAGCTGACTCTAAAACATTGTTCTATGACCACCATGCTCACACCATTATATGCACATATATGTGTGTGCATACATACTCATGCACCACATTAACCAAAATAAATATTTAAGTAATGCCTGTTATGTATTTGGCAATGCTTGGGAGCCCTGCTGTCTCTGAAATAATTTATATATGAAACATTCTTTATAAGGAAAATGGTTTTGATAAATCTGTTGAGGGGCAAAAACATGAACAATGTTTTAAGATATAAGGATAAAATTATTTAGCTTGGTGTAGCAAAAAAGAGGAAGAGCTTATAAAGCTGAGAAATGTATGTGTATATTGGAAGGGCTAAGTGATCCTTGGTTGATAAGTAGTCTGAATAGAGAACTTGGATAAAAAAATCTGTGGCTCTTGGAATTTACATGGATACAGACAACATCTGCATCGAATTTTCAGTAAATAATGTTGAATGTTGAATCTTGGTGATTTTTTTAGAAGGAATTACTTAGAGAATATATGCAGACAACCTCTTTTCTAGAATCTACCAGTAATCAATAATTCAGCCAGCAGGAGTAGGGCCTCGGGATCCTCGCTGATCCATAATTGGCTGTAGTGAGCTGAATCTTCTGTAGCCTCATTGCACAGCCACAGCTACCTGAAGGGTCCTGACTGCTTGAGTGTGTTGTGCTCAGATGCAGCATTTCCTAGCCCTTCCCCGAACTTCCTGGTCTTACATTCTTCCGACTTCATCTTCCACAATGATTCCTGTCCACTAGGCTCTACCCAACAGTTCCAAATCCATGGTTAGTCCGAAAGATGACCCAGGGTAAACTCGATGGGTCTCAAATTCAACCAAAGTAAGCAAAAAAGGAAGGAAAGGAGGAAGGAAGGAAGGAAGGAAGGAAGGAAGGAAGGAAGGAAGGAAGGAAAGAAGGCAGACAATATGTGAAAGGGAATTGTAAAAGAGGGGAGATGAGAGGGGGTTTAGAGATGGTATGTGTCACAATAGTCTGAATGCTTTGTCTTCTGCATATATAAAATTGTTAAATAAGAAATTGAATGAAAGGTATAGAAGTAAAGAATGTGGAAAGTTACCAAGTCCTGTTTCAGTGATAGACAAAGACGCCTCTGACTATAATTCTACCACTGAAATATGTGGGAAAGAAACATAAAGGGCCAATATAACTTATGCCGAGGAACTGAACAGGTAGCAAAAAACTCAAGTAAAAATTAAAAGGAAAATCTTAATATTTTAACTCAGTGGTTCGGTAGGAGATGAATAAGGAAGATGAATCTTTTAGGGTTGTGACTGGACATGCAACCAACCTTAAAAACATTAAATAACATCAATACCATGTTGAAAAATTAAATTACATGTAAAATTAAGTGTAT
>NW_026131397.1:27500-33278 GCF_903995435.1 Acomys russatus | reverse complement strand
TCTTTGTGACAGGGCTGGAATTTGTGATATCAGAGGTGGCACAAAGAAGGAACTCACATTGTATATTGCACGTGAGGGCTTTTGTTTCTTTGAAACAGTATTTCCTATAAGTCAGGCTGGCTTGAACCGGCTGAGCAGAGGATGAACATGAATTCCTAAGCCTCTTCTTTTACCCTCTTAAGCACTGAGATTATAAGCTTGCAACCCTTATGGAAGCAGTTTATGTCATGTTTCTTTTAATTTTTTTTTCTTTGTATTTGTTTGCTTGAGACAAGATTTCTCTGTGTAGCCTTGGCTGACATGAAACTCATACCGTAGTCCATGTTGGCTTTGAGCTCATAGATATCTGCCTGCCTCTGCCTCTTAATGCTGGTATTAATGGTATGAGCCACCACCAATGTTTCCTTGATAAGGGGACAAAGGGTGTGCAGTGCTAGCTAAGGTGCAATATATTAGACACTGCAATTATGGTTCACTCTCTTGTCTGTCTCAATAAAGCACTTACCTGAGAACAATTATAAGACTAGCTTTCTTGATGGTGTATTCAACCAAAGTCCATATGGAAGCAGAAACTATTCAACATCTCAGAAGATGGATGTTGTGGTTTGAATGAGAAAGGGCCCCATAGGATCATATATTTGAATGTTTGTTTCCTACTAGGTGGACTGTCAGGATGATTGGGAGGTGTAGCCTTGTTGGAGGGGGTGTGTCAGTGGGGGTAGCCATTGAGAACTCAAAATCCCACACCGGGCCCAACCTCCACATTGCTGCTTGCCTGCCACCTGTGGACCACAATGTAAGCTCTCAGCTACTGCTGGGACACTATGCCTTCCTGCCTGCCACCATGCCTCCTGCCATCATTATCACAGCTTTTCCTGTAGAAGCTGCCTTGCTCATGGTGGATCTTCACAGCAGTAGAAAGGTAACTAAGATGATGGATAAATACACGAGGAGACACACAGTGCCCTGTGGACTCCTCAGATTCCAGTTCCACATGCCCTTACCTCTTTGATCTGCAAAGTGTCCCTCAGGGCAGCGACTGCAATCAAAACAGCAGTGGGGGACTCCAAGGCGGACAACTTGGCTGAACCCTGGAAGGCAGCTTTCACTGCAGATGGAGGTGGGCACCTGGTAACAGTGAACATAGTGTCACCAGTGCATCTCCAGGGATACAGATTCTTGACCTCACCCTCAGGAACAGAACAAAACAGCTTCCACTATATGAGATGCCAGACTAGACAGGTACCATTGTATGTAATAAAGAGCTTCATCTAGCTTACTTGGTTAAGGGCTTCAAAAAACTTAGCTAGACCATGTTATGTATTGTCTTTCCAATCTCCCTGTGGCACCTACATCAGGAATTGAAGGCATGTGGGCTAGAACGATGGCCCAGCTCTCAGAAATACAGGCCACTTAGCCAGAGAAGCAGGGATCTATTCCTACCACCCACATAGCACCTCATACTGTAATGCCAATTCCAAAGGATTCAAGTCTCTCTTCTGGCCATGGCCGGCACCAGTTACACACATAAGACACAAATATATAAATATTTGTATGTAAATATACATACATGTGTATATGTATATACATGCAAAACATCCATACATGCAAAACATCTATACATGCAAAATAAAAATTGAAAAAGAACTGTATTGACAGACATTACAAAAAAGCTACCACATCATTTTGTCAAGTCTGCTTGCTTGTCTCAGTTACTCAGAAACCCACTGTTTTTCCTTTACCTTTTTTTTGTCTCCTTTTCTCTTCTTCGGGTAAAACCAGAGCCCGAGGTATGCCTCCCTTGTTACTCTCAACTTTCATTTTCTTTCTCTAATGCTCTATGCAGACTTCTGGCATCATGGTGACCACTGTGACTAACCCAGAAGACATGGCTTTCACACATCCTCCTCCCCATTCCCTTACTCTGGGAAGCTGTTGAGATTTACAGTTTGGCTATGCTGTTGTTTTGCTTAAACTCAAATAATAAAGTATCCTCTGGCTTCAGCATGAGAAAAATTGTATGTATTGGTTCCCTCAACACACATACAAACACACACACACACATGAATGCACACACACACACATGAATGTGCACACACACACATGAATGAGCACACACACACACATGCATGGATGCACACACGCACACACACACACATGAATGCGCACACACAGGCATACGAATGCACACACACACACTTTCACAGCACATGAGCAAGTTTTCTCATTCATGTGGGACCTGAAAAGGATGATTCAGTTCCTGAAAACGCGGCTCCACCTCCAGGCAAGGACTATAAAGATGGAACTGTGGGATGCTGAGATCTCTGTCACAACAGAAGAGACAAGGAAACCCTCCCAGATCAACTCCATTGAAAGGTACATGAAAAGAAGCCTCTGGGCACTTGGCGGGTATCCTTTACTCTTCAGAAGTGCCTCTTGTCATGTGGAAAGCCTTAAGGCCACCATGGACTGGAGATGCCACCAGAACAAAGTTAGACAATTTTAAAAGGGAAGAGACTCATGTCCACTGGCATACAACAGGAAGCTGAGACATTTCTATGCAACAGACAGCACGCGTAAGCCTGCCTATCTCAAAACAGCTGATGGTTGTGTTAATAACCATCAGGGTTTGAGCACCAAATGTTTCCCAAAGTCTTGTGTGTTGTACTAGTCACCAGATGGGAGGGGGAGGTTGTGAAGACTGATTACATCTTGATGTATCTGACCTATTCAATGGATTAATCGCTCAGTGGATTCATAACTTGAAGAACTATTGTGGATGTTGAAAACAGGAGTGGGGCTTGAAGGAAGGAAGTGTGTTTTGGGGCTATGCACTGGTAAGATGTTAACTTGTCCACCTACCATATCTATCTCTAACCCCACCTCTCCAGTTATTGGTAACCATAAGTTGGACAAGCTCTTTCACCACATATGTCTGCTGCCATGACATACTGCTTCAACCTCACATGCCCAAAACAACGGGTCATTCTGGCCCTGGCCCTCTCAAACGGTGAGTCAATAAAAACCTTTCCTTAATTCATACTGTTTCTCAGGGATTTTTCATGGTGAAGTAAAACCAATCACAGAAAGTAAACACACAGTGCTTAGTGTGTCCCTACCTTCCTCTTCACTGAGCAGGTCCTGAACACAGATAATGAAATAACCCTCAAAATGACACCAAATGCACATTCTGATTCAATTTTTTGAGTCTGGTATGTATATTCCCCATTTTCATGGGTTTTTATGGTGTAAATACGTGTACGTGCCTTTCTACATCTATGTAGGATGATAAATGTATGTTACAAACACATGTTGAGGCCCAAGGTTAGCGTTGGGAATCATCCTCTATTGCTTTTCCACTATGCACATTGAGGCAGAGGCTCAAAGTAAAATCCCACAGTTCGTTGATATGGTTGTCTTACTAACTGACTTGCTTTGGTATCTCCTTGTCTCAGACTTCCAAGAATGAAATTACAGGTAGCCTCACTGCCCACTCAGCATGTACATCGTTCTGGTTGTCCACGGTCTATTCTTTGTGCTTGCATAGCAAACATCTTTAACCACTGAGCCATCTCTCCAACAGAAGCTGTGGTATATTTATTTTTCTGCTCAGTCAGTATCATTCAGAGAAACGTCTCTTATAAGGTAAAGAGCATCATCACTTATGACTGACTGGCCCAATCCAGAGTCACGTCCCCTTCATGCACAAGGAGGGATGAGGAACCCTGAACTTGGAATTTCCCAGGGACTTTAACACTCTAGGACAAGCTCTGCATTCAGGCAACTCACTTGGAGATCCTCCTTCAACTGGACCACCATTTTGTTCCCTGAAGAAGCTTGAGGGTCTATCGTGCCTATGTTGACCAAATGGAATACACCCTCAGGGGTCTTCTGCCCTTGAAGAATATCAAATTTTGACACTAAATCCCCATTGGCATTAAACATAATCTCGATTCCATCAGGAGTCTTGAAGCGCACATTTCTGAGGGCATGAAGCAGCTGAGGAAGAAAAGGAGACATTGTAGACTGGCCATGGACTGTCCTCAGGGTCTTGTGTAGACAGGCTGGGGCCAAAACAAACAAAATGCATTATTTAAATTTATGAAATTATCAAAAAATATTTTAAAAAAGAAAAATAGGTAAGGGCACAGAGGTTGCCATACAAGCTTGAACATAGGACTTCAAATACCCAGAACCAACCTAAAGGCCAGGTCACTGTGGCAGCAGCTCCTCTGCAATTACAGCCTCAGAAGGTAAAGATAGGAGAGGCCAAGAGAAAGATCACTAGCAGGACTAGCCACATCAAAAAGTTCTAGGTTTGAGTGAGAGACCATGACCCAAACAATAAGGTAGAGGAGTGACTGAAAGGTACTTTCTCACATCATCCTCAGACCTTACAATGGATGTACATATGTGTATAAACCTACCCCATGGACCCCACAGTCAAGGCAGCAAAAATGAACAAATGGTATTTTATGTCTGTTTGAAATTCTGATTTGCAGCCTGAATATATGAAAATGTAACTACTGTTTACAAAAGCTCAAATTTGGGACATTAAATGATCTATTTACTGTTTCCTGAAATATTAATTTTACAGTGAAACCTGGACTTGCTGAGTCGATCAACCCCACTTGGAAAGGACTCATCTAAGATCACATACATAGCATGGGCCACTTGTCCATTGCTGGTTCTAAGATGCCTTTCTGTTGCAAGGATAACCTGTGTGAGAACATAAAGTCTGCTGCACCTCTAAGGCTTAGTGAAAGCCAATGTCCTGCTCTCCAACCATCGCTGAATCATCCACACCGCACCTGTCTCTCACCTGCCAAGGCTGGAAGTCCTTGGAGTCTGTACTTTTCCCATCCTGATGCCCACAGGCTATCACATCATGCAGGGCATGAGCAATGCTGTAGACAGCTGCATAAGCAGCATCCGTTCTGCTCACTTCTGGAAAAGGATGTTGTTTGTTTTGAAGACTCTCATTCCCGGAACAGAACTGAACTCTCTCCGTCACCGTGCTGTTTTGCTGAGGCCATGAACAATCAAAGGTGAACTCCCAGAACTTCTTTATAAATATGTCTTCTGGGGTGTGGCTGGGGCGCAAGTGAGCAAGAAACTCAGGGAAGCCAATTGCCCTGCTGTTGTGTAGCAAAAGGCCAAATGTGCCTTGCAAGACCCGAGAAATGCCTGGAACAGTCAGAGCGAGAGCCATGTGCAAAGTGTCCTTGCTGACCCACACCTGGCCTGAGACATTTACACCCAGTAAGCCGTACAGGATGAGCTGGAAATCTGAGTTGCTTAGAAAAACCAGAACAGCCTTGGCGGTGCACTTCTGCATCTTCTGGACAGTCTCTTCAATCTTCCCCAAGGACTGATCAGAAGGGATATGGAGATGGAATTCAATGCAAACACCTTCGGGGATCAGCACCTCAGTGGCCAGAGAGCTGGCCTGCTGCCCAAACTCATCATCATTGGCCAGAATGATCACCCAGGACCACTGGAAGTGAATTATCAGTTGGGCAGCTGCACGGGAAGATGTGAGGTCACTAGTCAGGGTCCGAAGGAAGGATGGGAACTGGATCTTGTCACTCAGGATGGGTAGGGAGGATCCATGACTGACCTATCAAAGAAGAGCCAGGCAATATGAGAGTGGATGAGATCCACAACGCAGGTGCACATGGTGGTCTGGATTGAATGTGGGAAGGGAGAGGTGGCTCAGGACGTCAGAGCCCTTCTTGTTCTTGTGGAGGAGCCTCATTGATTCCCAACACCCAAAAC
>NW_026131397.1:0-25000 GCF_903995435.1 Acomys russatus | reverse complement strand
TTTTAATTTTGACTTTAAAAAAATCTCACCTAGACAAGGCTAGTCTCAATCTCACTATATAGCTGAGGAGAGCACTGCACGTTGGATCCTCCTTTATCCACCTCCACACTGCTGTAGGGCAGGGGCACTACAGATTACACTCAGGGTCTATGTGTGCTAGGCTACTGCTCCAGCAACTGAGCCGCTTGCCAACCATGCAGTGATGATTATGGTTTGAATTTGAGATGTGACCAGAAGGTTCACATGTTGGGAACTTGGTTCCCAGCCAATGGACTTCTGGAAAATTACTGCATCCTGAGGGTTATGATCTATACAAAGGGTTAATCCTTTAATAGATTTATAGGAGTAGATTTTATAGACGCCATGGAAAATAGCTGGGATCTGATTGGAGGCATCAGATCTCTGAAGCTATGTCCTGGTGAGCTGTATTGGGTCTCCCACCACCTATATATCTATAGTTCCTGAGCACTGGGATGTCTGCCCCACCTCACTTCTGCCACAGACCCAGAAAATATGGCATCAGATGACAAGGGTGTGAAACTTCAGCACCCAGGCCAAAATAAATATTTTCTCTTTTTATTGTTTCTCTTAGATATGGCTATCAAAGGGAGGAAAAGCTAATTAATATTGTAGTGTGTGTTTAAATGGTTCAACAAAGTTACCCTTCGGCCCAGAAGTTCTATCTACATTCCTAAGATAACCAAAGCATATAAGCATGAAATATCCTATATGTGAATATGCATAGAGACAGCGTGCATGAGCTCACCAAAGAGAAAACAGCTGGAGTAGGGATTGCTCACTGCTGTGACAAAACATCTGACAAGAAGCAACTTGAGTGACAAAGGGTTTGTTTAGGCCTCCGGTATGAGAAAGTACAGTCCATGTAACAGTGGGCGTATGGTTGCACATGGCTCTGCGGTGGAAGATGTGGACCTGGGAATCCTCACCTCTTCATATCTTGGTGGTACAGAAGTCAGAGAATGTACAGGAAGTGGGACCATCTATTGAACCTTGAGGCCCACCTGCCTCCAAAAGGATTCATCACCTTCTGAAAACAGGCCCACACCGGGGGGGGGGGGGGGGTGTCTCTTAACATGTGTGCAAATTTCATGTTCAAAGTTATATGAACTATTAAATGGATAAGCAACACATAGTCTTTGCACTTTTATGCTAAAATGTAATATGTAAAGGATATAAAAAGGACTAAAATGTAAGCCTCTCAAGGAACAGGAGTAGTCAGACCCTCCCCTGAAGGCATTCAACTGCCCTAACATCTGGACCCAACACTCACCCCTATACAGAGCTAAAAAAACCCAAACTCAGGATTTGAAATGCCACCAATTGTGAGTTTTCCACAAGCTCTGACCTTGAAAGCACAGAATTGCCACATTGGAAATCTCCGTCCTGGGAAGATATCCCTCCCACATAAAACACTATGCAAACCCAGTCTTCTGCTCAGTTCTCTGCTACGTCTCAAATAAGCAGAGACGGTCCGCCTCCGGGGTTCTTCCCTCCCAATAAATCACTCATGTGAAGTTGGTTGTCCAGTGTGACTCTGTGATATTTCTTGGCTCTCAACTTCCAAGATACTCTTTCCTCAGAGCTGTGAAACAAAATGCTGTGACATGCTACAGCATGGATGAACCTAGAAGGCGTCCTCAGTGAAAGCAGCCAGTCCTGATATCTACTTATAGTGTGAGTCCACTCATACGAAAATGATCAGAACAGCCAAATGCACCAAGACAGAAAGTAGACAAGGAGTTACTGTAGGTTAGGAATGGTGGGAAATGGCAGCCAGTGTGCTTCAGGAGGAAGATTAAAATGTCAACAAATTAACTATGGTAATAATGCTAAGATGAAAGTCACTGAATTGTTCACCTTAAATGGGTAAATCATTTTCAAGTCACCAGTACAAACCATAAACTGAATAGATGACTATCAAATATGACCAGCTCTGTTGAAATGTCACTAATGGTTAGGTCTCAGGAAATATCAAAAAATACATGGAAGCAAGTGGAATCAGCCCAATTCCATAGGCTCAAATTCTAGCTCTAGTTCATACAGTTAGACCAGCTTACTGATAAGTTTGTTTCTCTGAAAAATAGAAACATGGATCACAATGGACAGGTTTCTCCAACTTAGCCTGGAAACCTGAATTTAGTGCCCAGAACCAACACAGTAAAAGAAAACCATTGACTCTGGAAAGTTGTCTTCTGACTTCCACCTCATCTCTCTCTCTCTCTCTCTCTCTCTCTCTCTCTCTCTCTCTCTCTCTCTCTCTCTCTCTCTCTCTCTTTCTCTCTCTCTCTCTCTCTCTCTCTCTCATAATGATAAATAATAATCATTATAATAATTTAGTAACTAAATACAGAAGAAGATGAGTAGTTAAAAAGATATACCCATTTTAAAAATTTCTGAAATTTTTAAATTTCAATGACAAGCATGGCAGCTAAAAATACTGTAGCTCCATGAGCAACTCAAACTCATGTGCTACATATACATATGTACATACATACATATAAAGACAAAATATTGTTACACATAAAATAAGTATATCTTTAAAACATATTTTTAATTCAAAAATAATTCTTACTTTCCTTGTTAATGCAGAGTGATTATAGTCTTCCTAAACTATCTATACATGGAAGGAAGAGGCATAACATTTTAGGGGCCCTGGCACCACAGTGAAGCTCCTCACTACTGTGGCCATCACCATCCATTTCGCTATCATCATTAAGGGATTGAACTACACTCCTGAAGGAAATAACTCTTAGAGAGACTCACCTGAGGAAACTTGTACAGCCCCAGAAGTCTGGCCATGGACACAGACAGTGATGACCGTGTGTCCCCAACCAATGCAGCCTGAGGAGAGCCATGCTGACACACGTAGTTGGGGATGGGCTCCTCCTGCCCCGTGAGAAAGCTCATCGTCTCGTGGAGGGCTCCATGCACTGAGTCCCCAGAGTTTCGAATGGAGAAGCCCAGGGTCACATTGGGCAACAAGTGAGCACTCCTATTAATCTCCTCAATGGCAAACACGAAACTCTGGGCCACCCTGTAGCCCCAATTGGAGACACTGAGTGAAAGAGAAGACCACATTTATCACTCATTATGGGGTAAGTGCAGCAAAAATAAACTCTGTGACTCAAGTGATTCAAGTATAAACATACTTCTCCACAGATACTTATGCACAGATGTGCATTACATAGGAGCAGGGCTCAGATTAGTCAAAGGGAGTCCAGAGGGAATGTGCAGAAGATAATCAAAGGGGACCATTTCAGGAAACAGGAGTGACATTTGAAGATCTAATACATGAGCTGGGTTCATTAGCACACATACTTATTTTCACGACTTGGGAGACAGAGTCGAGTGGATCTCTGTGAATCATAGATCAAGGCATGGTCTATATAACCAGTCCCAGGCAGTCAGAGCTACACAGGGAGACCCTGTATCAAAGAAACAAGGAAAATAATCTATTGAATAGTATGGTTGGTAACTAACATTTATTTCAGATGTTGCAGAAGATATAGGGAAGGAATTTGAAATGTGGTCTTCAGACATGGCTGGGACACTTCAGGTATAAACTCATAGCAGCTCACTTCTTTGCACTAGGCCTGCACAAGTCTAGATGAGTCAACAGCCCATCATGGATAGAGCAATTCCATGTGGGGGCCCTGTTCCTCCATGCTGAACTATTGCATGTTGAATTTTTTTGGAGAAAAGGCTGTCATTGTCTTCTTTCATGAACCCAAATGGTGACCCCACCAAGCTCCAGTGGACAGATCCAAACCAGGAGCCACGCAGATGGTCTTGGTTTAAATTAGTGGGCACAAAACAAAAAGTCATGAATATGGGAAATGGAGCTATAGGTAGTAAGAGGAAATAACAGGTACTGAAGGAAAATTAGAGAGGCTAGGGGGGTAAGAATAAACTAAATGCACTATATAAACCCAGGAAATCATCAAAGAACAAATCTAATAAAATTTGAAAACAGATACATACAAACAAACTCAACTTATTCAACAGGTCATATCTATATATTAATTTGCATTCTTATGCATGATAATAAGTAAATGATAAAAGGCCATGATTTAAAAATGGAAGGTGCTTAAGGGAAATATTTAATGGAGGAGGGAAAGATGGATATAGGGGGAACAGGAGTTAAGACAGGGTCTCTCTGTGTATTGCTATCTGGCCTGAAACTTGCCTGCCTGAGCCTCATGAGTGATGGTTTTAAAGGCAAGTGCCGCCATATCCAACTGATGTTACATTTTACTTAAAATTTTTAAATGTTAATGTTGAGAGTAGACTTGTATTTCCTTTGAGGTCAATTCGCCATATAGGCTAATCTGGCCTCACACTATCTATATACCTGAAAATGACCTTGAATTTTTGTTATGTGTGTATGTGCATGCATACATGCATGTATAAGCCAAAGATAGAATTCTACTATCTTCTTCAATGCTGCTTAGTGGTGGTGGTGATGTGTGTGCCTGTGTGTGTGTGTGTGTGTGTGTGTGTGTGTCTGTCTGTCTGTCTGTGTGTGTGTGTGTGTGTGTGTTTGGTGTGCATGGGTGTTACCCATATGTATAGTAAAGCTTCATGTAATGTCAGACTACCTTTCTTAATTGTTTCTTCACCTTTTAAAAACAGCATGTGTGTATATGTTTATATGACTTGTCTGCAGATCCAAACATGCTACAACACATGAAGTCAGGTAACTCTGTGGTCCTGTTCTTTCCTTCCACATTTCTGTGGGTTCCAGGGAGGCATCAAATTTAAGTCATACATGAGGCTTAATCCGAACCACTTTCTTCCATGAGGCATCTCACTGGCTCCCCTCAACCCTTCTTTCTTGAGACTGCCTATCTCAGTGAACCTGTATTCATTCTTTCAACTAAGCTGGTGTCCAGAAGTCTAGGAATCACCCTGTCTCAATATTCCTAACCAAGGCTACAGATGCTCCACAGGTGAGGCCTTCATGTGGGTGCTGGGAATCCAAACTCAGGGCTCCATGTGTGAACAACAGACACTTCAGCAACTCAGTCATTTCCTAGCGTCTAATGTGTAAACTCCAGATTCTCCTGTCTCCAATGTCCATGTTACACTTTAAATGTTCACATCACCAACTAATGACTGTGCAATTTCTGGATTTGTTGCTGAGCTTGATTAATCATTCTTTAATGTATCATTTTGAAAATATTCCATGATGCCCAATACATGCATAATACTATAATTTATTGATTGAAAAAATAACATAGTAGTCAAGTATGGTGGCACACATGTGTGATACCAGCATGCAGGTGGGGCCAGAAACATAGTGACTTCTAGGCTAGCCTAATCTACACTGCTGAACACTGTCTAAAAGAAAAATGCCAAGTTTATTGGGATAAAATATTCCTATAATCCACTATTTGGTGCAAGGCTGAACTACACAAGGAGTTGAAGACTAGTCTGAAAACAAAGTAAGACACAGATACACAAGAAGAGACATTTAAAGTGCTGTTAAACGTGAAATGACGAAGAAAATCCCTTGCATCTATATTTGAACACAGAAGATTGGTAGTTACTTTAGAAAACACTATTAACAAATATTTTTGACTCAAGTATCATGATGCACCCAATCTTGCCTGAAGGAAACAGTTCCCCTGCCTCAGCTATATGAGTGCAAGGAGTACAGTCATACGCCCCATACTCCGTGACTATGACAACAAAAAAAAGAGAAATATAAAAACACATAAAAATAATAATAACCAAAATTCTGTGCTGTGAACTATTTTGTACAACAAAATATGGAAAAGCTAGGGGAAATGAGCACAGGGAAGTTGTGGATATGACTCAGTTCATGGAGTTTGATCCTCATAAACTGTGGTAGTACACTACTATAACCTGAGGATCCAAAGGAGGCAGTAGCAAGAGAGTCAAAGTAGGCTTTGACTACCTAGAAACTCGGGGATCAAAGGAGAGTCTTCTAAAATAAGCAAAAGAAACATACTACTGCATGTATTGCACATGGTTGGTGCAATAGTTTGAGCAGAACCCCTGGGCCCAGTTCTTCTCATCCTGATGTTGTTCCTGTAGGTTTCTAGAACCACTGGATCCTGCTATTTCTCCGTTCTCCCATACTTCTCTCATCTACAGTCCCAATAGGATGTACTCACATCTATCCCAATCTCCTGGTTAAGAGAAGAATTTCATGGGACATGCATCTTGGGCTAGTGTCCCCCTACTCAGATCTAGCCAATGAACAGGACATTCTCCACACTTGAGTGGAGAGCAGGAACTGACTCTGACACAAACTCTGGTGCTCTGTATTTGACCACTTCCCCTTGGTGGGGAGGCCTGGTGGCATTCAGAGGAAGAACAGACAGGCTACCAAGATGAGACTTGATAGCCTATGAACATACAGTTGGGGAGGAGGTCCCCCTCGGTCACTGACATAGGAAAGGGCAATAGGGTGAAAGTGGGAGAGAGGGAGAAACAGGTGAATACAAGGGATGGGATAATACTTTAGATGTAATGTGAATAAATTAATTAAACAATAAAAAAGAAAGCATGGGGGCTAATGGCTGATGAAAACTGTATTAATTACACATTTGGTCATTCAAACCACACACCTACCTACACTCTATTTTGAGAAGCAAGGATATACAAAAACGCAAGAATCCATCTGAGCTGAAGACCATGTACATCACAGACAGTACACGAGCAGCCTCTATTTCACTCTGATACAAATAAGAAAGATAGAGGGGGAGAGATGATGTAAAAGGAGAGCAACAGAGCTATTGCATTTCTACACAGAGAATGGGGGATAGCCATCTAGCTGGGATTCTACGAATCAACCCTTATCCAAGACTTCACACACCATTGTAAAGCTGCTTATGGCTTTCAGAGACTCCTGCTTCACATATAATACTTACCTTGAAGCCTGCAGCCCGGACGGTGGGGCACTGAAATCAGACAAGGTACCATTAGAGAAGTGAAGGATGGAGAAGCTGCCCCCCACCATGACATCTCCAGGACGGTCAAAACGAGGACTCTGCCTTGGCAACAGCCAGGCTCTCGGTCCAAGGAGGGCAGACCCAGAGACACAGACAAAGAGAGCAGCAAGCAGGGCACACAGCCACATGCCTGCTGGGGGCCAGACTGCCAATGACTGGACAGCCCCATATGGGGCAGTGGCAAGCAGTGAAGGGGGATTTTATCTGGGAGATTGCCCTTGATCAAGTCCCTGAGGATAAGGTCACACTAGGAACTCTAGGCCCACAGGCTGTGTGGAGATTATTGATCCTGAGGTGGTGGAGATGGGTGGCCACCAAATCCCAGAACCATTAGAAGTTTTATCCCCTTCTCCTGAGGTTTCCTAGCCTCTCTGAAACCAGGGCTACAGATCTTAGCATCACCTGCGACTATAGGAAGGGTGTTGATGGGCTCAACTGTCTCCTGAGGGACCTAAAAGGGAAGGAGCAGCTGTAACCAGGGTGCTTAGGGCACTGATTTGTAGGGAGGCCCCAAGGGGCTGCAAGAAGCAAAATGTCCAGTAGCTAAAGCGTGAATTTCAATCACTATAGCCATTGTATTGTCCCTCCATCTTTGTATACTAGGTTGGTCCACTAGGTAGAATCCATGTTCTTAGTGCTCTTTGTAGTTCCTTCGAAAATTTTCTGAAATGTTTTATGATGAAAAAATTGGACATACCAAAAACCAAACTACAGGAACACAATAAATGCCCTTGTCATCATGAAGTCATGACCAATCTTCCCAGACTACTGAGTGTTTTTTTTCTATATTTGAAACAAATCCCGTGACTAGCCAGGTTCAGAAGGTAAATTCATGTGATACACAAGCCTCAATACCTGTGTTTTATCTTACGAACTCGCATAAAGGCAGAAGAAAAGAAACAACTCTACAAAGTTGTCATGTGTCTCCTCATATAAGCCATGTCTCTCTCTCTCTCTCTCACACACACACACACACACACTTTATACATACACAATAGATAATTTTTATGTAAGAAGACAAATTCCAGACTTTGTTATTCCAAATGATAAGTATAATTTTCTAACATAACCGTAATTCCATTATCGAAGATAAAAAGAGATTCACAAGGTTGGCTCAGCAACTTATCATGTAAAGGCACGTGTTGCCAAGCCAGAGGACCATCGCTAAATCGTCAAGTTCCATACACAGAAGGCACCAGAGTACGTGTGAAAGTCATAACCCACTCAGCACTCAATTGTGGAGAATGTCTTGTCCGTTAGCTTGATCTGGGTAGGAGTTTGAAGTTTAGGGCCTGTATTGTCCTTGACTGGAGCCATAATTCGAGGGGGACCCCTGCGCCCAAATCAGCCTATCATAATGTTCTACTTGTAGGTTTCTAGGACCTGCTGGATCCTTCTACTTTGCTATTCTCCCATGCTTCTCTCATCTAGAGTCCCAATAGGATGTCCTCCCCTCTGTCCCAGTTTCCTGGTAAGTGAAGACTTTCATGGGACATGCCCCTTGTGCTAGTATGCAGATATAAGTGAGTATATACAATTTGACTCTTTCTGCTTCTGGGTTAACTCACTCATTATGACCATTTCTAGTTCAATCCATTTGTCCACAAATTTCGGGAATTCCTTGTTTGTTTGTTTGCTATAATTGTTTATTAATTTATACTTGTTACATCTCAATGGTTATCCCATCCCTTGTATCTTCCCGTTCTTCCCGCCCTCCCATTTTCCCCTTATTCCCCTCCCCTATGACTGCTCCTGAGGGGGATTTCCTCCCCCTGTACATGCTCATAGGGTATCAAGTCTCTTCTTGGTAACCTGCTATGTTGGTTCCAGTTGAGCGTTTGTGTAGTTGTGTTTTTGCCATGGGATAGTTATCTATTTCCTTGTAGGTTGTAGCTTGTCCCTTTAGGATGGAGTTTTCCTTCGAGTACCTTCTGTAAAGCTGCATTTCTGGATAGGTACTGTTTGAATTTGTTTTTGTCATGGAATATTTTGTTTTCTCCATCAATGGTTATTGATAGTTTTTCTGGGTAAAGTAGTCTGGCCTGGCATCTGTGGTCTCTTAGGGTTTGCAGGATCTCTGTCCAGGCCCTTCTGGCTTTTATGGTCTCTGCTGAGAAGTCAGGTGTAATTCTGATAGGTTTGCCATTAAATGTTATTTGGCCCTTTTCTCTTGCAGGCTTTAATATTTTTTTTTTGTTCTGTATATTTTGTGTTTTGATTATTATGTGATGGGCAGTTTTTATTTTCTGGTCTATTCAATTTGGTGTTCTGCAGGCCTCTTGTGTGTTTAATAGGCATCTCTTTCTTTAGATTGGGAAAGTTTACTTCTATGATTTTGTTGAGAATAGTTTCTGGGCCTTGGAGTCTGATATCTTCAATTTCTTCAATGCCTATTATCTTCAGATTTCTTCTTTTCATGGTGTCCTTCATTTCTTGGATGTTTTCTGTCAGGATTTTTCCAGATTTAGCATTTTCTTTAATGGTTGCTTCAAGATCTATGATTGTATCTTCTAGAGCTGAGATTCGTTCCTCCATCTCTTGGATTCTGTGAGAAAAGCTCACCTCTGTGTTGCTCGCCTTCTTCTTTGAGCTCTCACATTCCCCTTTTTCTTCTGTCTGTGTGTTTATTATTGAATCCATTTTCATCTTCAGATCTTGAACTGATTTTTTGATTTCTTTCATCTGATTGTTTGTATATTCCTGAGTTTCTTCCATTGCTTCTTTATAGGCCTTCAGAGCTTGAACTGATTTATTGATTTCTTTCATCTGGTTGTTTGTATTTTCCTGAAACTTTTCCAGTGCCTCTCTACTGGCTTCTTTTATGTCTTCCACCTGTTTGGCTGCATCTTTCTGCATCTGATTACGATTTTATTTGTTTCCTCCATTATCATCTCCATTACTAAGGATTTAAGGTCATTTTCTTGTATTTCTATTGTGTTTGAGTTCTCTGGGTTGTTTTCTTTGGGGTAGATGGAATCTGGAGACGCCATATTGTGTTGGGTTTTTTGCATATGCTTTTACACTGTCCTCTAGACATCTTGCTGTCTCTATTTTTGTTGGGTAGCTATTCGAGTTGGGTGGAGGGAGTCTGATGATAGATTCACCTGTTTTCTCATGATTTCCCTAGGCCGGAAGCTCTGATGCTTCACTGGTCTGGATAGCAGGAGGCTAGTCCTGTCATTTTGGACTCTCACAGCTAGTGACCCTCAGCTCCCCCATACTGTGGGTCCTGCAATCATTCTGCATCTCTGAATGTGCATTGTGTCAGGCCAAAGTGTCCACAGCCTTCTGGATCCCCTTGTAGCACCAGAGCTCACCAGGGACTGAAGCAGGTCAGGTGGACGTGGTCTGATGGCCACTCTACTCCTCTCTCCCTGAGAATTCCTTAGTCTTTGAGCTTTGGTGCTCTGCTGGTCTGTGGTTCCTGGTAGCATTTCAAGACCCAGACTGCTTGCAGAGTCCAGGTTAGTGTCACAGGGTCCAAACCGGCCACACACTGAGTCCAGTTTGTGTCTCTGGGCTCAAATGGGTTTCAGGGCCTATTCCACACACTTAGTCCAATTAGCGCGGAGTCCAACTTGGGTCTTTGGCCCAAATTGCACACTGAGCTCCCTGAGTCAGTTAGAATCTCAGGACCCAAACTTCTCCCTGAGTCCAGTCAGAGTCTCAGGGCTGGGACTGCCCGCCAAGACCAGCCAGGGACTCCAGCCTCCACCCACGCTCTGAGCTCAGCTAGGTTCTCTGGGGCCAAACTGCCTGCCAAGCTCAGCTAGACTCTCTGGGCCCAATCTGCCCGCCAAGCACAGTTAGGGACTCTGGCCCCAACCCGCACGCCGAGCTCAGCCAGAGGGTGGAATTGCACAATGAGCTCAGCCAGGGACTCTGGACCCAAACTGCTTGCTGAATTCAGCCCGGGACTCTAAGCCTAAACTGCACAGAGAGTCCAGCCAGAGTCTCAGGACCATGATGCAAGCAAAGTTCAGCTAGAGTCTCTGGGCCGAATCTACCCACCAAGTCCAGCTAGGGACTCTGGGCTCAATATGCACGCTGAGCTCAGCCTGCGTCACAGCAGGAGAACTGTGCTCTGAGCTGAGCTAGTGTCTCCACGGCGGAACTGCGCGCTGAGCTGAGCCTGCATCTCAGCAGCAGAACTTTGCACTGAGCTGAGCTTGCATCTCCGCGGCAGAACTGCATGAGCTGAGCTAGCATCTCCGCGGTGGAACTGTGTGCTGAGCTGAGCTTGGGACTCAGGGGCCGCAAAGGCACTGAGCTCAGCCTGTGTCTAAACAGTGGAACTGTGCGCTGAGCTGAGCTAGTGTCTCCGCAGTGGAACTGCACACTGAAAAAGCTTCGGTCTCTGGGGCGAAACTGCACACCAAATCCAGTTTGGGTCTCAGAGCACGAGCCCTGCGCCAAGTTGAGATTGCGACACAGAGCCCAAACCACACGGCACAGCCCAAAGCCTGCCCAGAGTCCCCTCTCCAGCTGCAACTCCCACTGACCACCACACCAATCGCCTCCGGCAGAGGGCTCTGAGCTGCAAACCTCAGTCACCACCACCACCACTGCTACTGGTGCTGCCTCTCCTGTCTGAAAAATTCCGCTATTCTCCCGTGTGCAGGGGCACACAGGTCCTCTACACACTGGGGCCTTCGAACCGTGGAGCACTCCTACTGCAGTGGTGAGGGGACCTCAGTGTTACTGGTTCAGAATTCTCTGCAATTCCCTGAATTGTTTAATGGAGCTTCTAAGCACAGTCCACACTGCTCGCCGCCATCTTGGATATCCCCTAGTATATTTTATATATGTGTACTAATATAAATGTAAATGTAAGAAATACTAATATTAAAAACTGTAAATAAATTTAAAATGGGGTACAATGAAAAATAATCAATTAATTAAAAACTGAAAAAAAACAACAATCACCATTTGTTGAACATATACATTCATATATATGTATATGTATATACATATATATTATGCTTCTATAAAGAAGATTTATTTACAGTCTTTACAAACATGATTGATTTTTCTTGAGACTATATCTAAGACCAAGATTGCTAAATCACATGATGATCTGAAGCTTATTATCTCCTTAAGACCATATCAGATTGTATTCTGAATTTTTGTAGAGTTTTTATTTAAACTTTTGTAGAGGCAATAAATTATTGCCAAATAAAAATTAAATCACATGGTAAGTCTGTGAAGGACCTGCCAGTGAAAAGTTCAATTCCTAGTACTGCTCCTGTCAAAACCAAAAAAATAAAATCAATAATATACCTCTCAAACCCTGACATCATCGTTTTTACCTCATCACCCTTCTCAAACCTTGGCATTTATGTTTTGTGAGTCTCCATGTGGAGGTTGCCCTGTGGTTAGCAAGAGGTCAGAGACAATTGGTGATGTCATTTCACCCCACCAACATGTGAGTCTCAGGTATCAAATTCTACTAGTCAAGCACATTTCCACATCGAGCCATCTTCCTAACTCCTCCAGTCAACCTGTCATAATTCTGTTAATGATAATTCAGTAACTCTCTGTATATTCACTCTAAGACAAACAGTCATTAATGTTTTCCTCTCAGTGTCTCACAACGATCATCATCTGTCTTTTACCTTTGTATCTGCACAGAACCAGTGAGACAAAACCATGCAGTTAGTTATGGTGATTCCCCCTGCGGATGAGACCATGAAGGTTTGTGGTGAGGACCTGGAGAGACACCTTCTCTGGAGTGTCTAACACTGCTTACACTGCTGTGCCTGGTGGCCTTGAACTTGCCAGGCAGGGGTGTTCTTCTCGGGCCTCAGCAAGATGATGTAGCACTTGGGGATGAAGATGCCGCCCAGAAGCCCAGCAGTGGAGGCCAGGATGGAGAAGATCTCTACAGCCACAGTGGACTTGCCCCGGGCACTGTGGTACAGGGGCAGGAAGGCTGTCCAGACACTGCAGAACAGCAGCATGCTGAAGGTGAGAAACTTCGTCTCATTGAAGACATCTGGCAGGGCCCTGGCCAGAAAAGCCACAGAGAAGGTACCCCCTGCCAGGAAACCCAAGTAGCCAAGCACACAGAAGAAGGTGGTGCCAGATCCCTCCTGGCATTGGATGACAATGTGTTGGGGTTCCGAGACCATATCCTTGTGTGGGAATGGTGGGGAGGTGGCCAACCAGACCCCACAAAGAACAACCTGAATTAAGGAAGCAATGAGGACCACTGAGGAGGAAGCACCAGGGCTCAGGCATACCCGGATCCTGCCCCCTGGCCTGGTGACCCTGAAGGCCAGGACCACTGTGACAGTCTTGGCCAGAACAGAGGAGACAGCCACCGTGAACACCACGGCAAAGGTGGTCTGACGGAGGAGGCACGTGGTGACAGTGGGTCGGCCTAGGAACAGCAAGGCACACAGGGCACAGAGGGAAAGAGATATCAGGAGTAAGTAGCTGAGAGCTCTGTTGTTGGCCCTCACCACAGGTGTGTCCCGATGCTTCAGGAACACTCCAAGGACCAGGACAGCCATACCACACAGGAAGATTGACACCAGAGCCAGTATGAATCCCAGTGGCTCCTCAAAGGCCAGGAAGATCTCTGTCCTGGGCAGGCAACGGTCTCTGGTGTGGCTTGAGTACTGCTCCTTGGGGCACTGAAGACATCTCTTCATGTCTATGGGAGACAGACACAGAACAGGGAGTTGGAGCTGGGTGTGGCTGAACATCACTTAATCTCAGCAATTGAGAGAAAGAGGCAGGTGGAATTCTACCAGTTCCAGGTCTGCATGGCCAAAATACTAAGCCCTAAGCCAGCCTGAGCTGCATTGTATACCATGTCTCAAAATCAAACAACAAACCTAAAGAAATACACACACACACACACACACACACACACACACACAGGGTTTGTAATGAGAGCACACAGAGGAGGGCTCTGACAGTGCAATCATGAGTCCTCACACAACACCAACCCTCAGGCCAACTTGACTTTACATTTCCAGCTTTCAGCAGAGTAAAGCAGTAAGCTCTGTAGTTCAACCAGCCTGGAATGGGATGGTCTGTTCACACTCAACCTCTGCGGTGAACACTTTTCATACAGAGAAAGAAAGAAGTCACAAAAAAGACACCCACCATGCAGCTCCAGTTACAGGAGGTTTAAACAGCAACTGAAATTTGTCAGTGTCAATGAAAGTCAGGGTGTTTATATGACACCTGGAGAAGCTTGTGGGTATCTATTGTTTCTCTCCTTTCTTTCCATCTTTCCTTTTTTTTTTTTTTTTCATTTTCAAGAGAAGTCCCAAAGTGTAACCTCATTCTGTAGACCAGGTTGGTTTCAAATTCAAAGACATAGCCTGCCTCTGCCTCTTAATGCTAGGACTAAATTCCTGAACCACCATTATCTGATGACAATGTCTTTCTTCATCAGGGGACAAGGGATGTGCAGTGTGTGTGAAGAGACAATTCATTAGGATGTGAAAATGTGGTTTATTCACTTCTCTGTCTCAATAAAGCACTTACCTAAAAACAATTGTAAGACTAGCTTTCTCAATGGTGTTCCCACCTGAAGTCCACAGGGAAGCACAGACTGCAACATCTCAGCACGAGGGTGGGGGGGTTAGAATGAGAATGGTCCCCATAGATTCACATATTTGAATGTTTGATCCCTAGTTGGTGGACTGTCGGGATGGATTGGGAAGTGTAGTCTTATAGGAGGAAGTGGGTCACTGTGAGTAGCCATTGAGAATTCAAAAATCCCACACCAGGCCCAATCTCCACTGTCCTGCCTGCTGCCTGTGGAGCACAATATAAGTTCTCAGTTACTGCTGGGGCACCATGCCTTCCAGCGTGCCTGCCACCATCCATCCTGCCATGAGGTTCATGGACTCATCCCCTGAAACTCTAAGTAAGGCCACAGTTCAATGCTTTTCTCAAAAGCACACTTGCTCATGGTGTCCCTTCCCAGCAGGAGAACAGTGACTAACACAATGGAGAAATACACAAGGAGGCTCACAGTGCCCTGTGGACCCCTCAGATTCCAGCTCCTCGTGCCCTTACCTCTTTGGTCTGCAAAGTGTCCCTCGGGGCAGGGACTGCAATCAAAACAGCAGTGGGGGGCTCCCGGACGGGAAAACTTGGCTAAACCCTGGAAGGCAGCTTTCACTGCAGTTTGAGGTGGGCACCTGGTAACAGTGAACACAGTGTCACCGGTGAATCTCTAGGGATACAGATGCTTGACGTAACTCTGACAACACAACAGGTTCCTCTCAGCTCACTACATTGGTCATCTTTCAGAATATAAGTCTCTCCAAGAGGAGTCACATGGAACAGGTACCATTATATGTAATATAAGAAGGGCTACACCGAGCTTACTTAGCTAAGGGCTTCAAAAATTTAGCTAAGCAGTGTGATGTGTTATCTCTCCAGGCTCTCTGGGTTCCTACATCAACAGTTGAAAGTATTGCAACTGGAAAAATAGTCCAGCTAGCAGGAATACAGGCTGCTTGCTCTTCCAGAGAAGCAGGGTTCAATCCCCAGAACCCACATAGCACCTCACACTGTAACTCCATTCCAGAGGGTCCAATTCCCTCTTCTCACCACCACAGGCACACACGACACAATACATAAAGATATATGCCAGTAAAACTTCCAAATGTGCATAATAAAAATTGAGAAAGACTGACATGTATTGTGAGACATTAGAGAAGCACATGCCCTTCTGTCGTGCAGCCTGCTTGCCTCAGTGACTCAGAAAAACAGTATTTTTCCTTTATCTTCTTATTATCTCTTTTTCTTTCTTTTGCATGGACTCCACAGCTTGGGCATGCTTCCCTTGTTACCTTTCTCTCTTTCTCTGAAGTCTACTACAGACCTGTGGTTGCTTGCAGGACTGCATGTCTAACTCAGAATAAAATGCTCTCACTCTTCTTTTTCCCAGTTTCCCTCTTTAGTGCAGCTGTTGAGATTTTCAGTTTGGCTATCCTGTTTTTTTTGCTTAAACTATAAAAGTAATGGATAGTATGGCTAAACTGTACATATTGACTCCATCAACTAACTTTCTATCTATCTATCTATCTATCTATCTATCTATCTATCTCTGTGTGTGTATCTGTCTCTCTCTCTGTGTCTCTGTCTCTCTGTCTCTGTCTGTCTGTCTCTCTATCTATCTCTCTCTATTTTCTCTGTGTGTGTCTGTGTCTCTCTCCGTCTCTGTCACTGTCTCTCTGTCTCTGTCTCTCTGTCTCTGTCTGTCTGTCTGTCTGTCTCTCTCTCTCTCTCTCTCTCTCTCTCTCTCTCTCTCTCTCTCTCTCTCTCTCTCTCCCCATAGCCTCCCCAGAACTTGCTCTGTAAAACACGTTGGCCAAGTACACAAAGAAATCTTCCTGCCTCTACCTTCAGAATGCTGAGATTAAAGGTGTGCACCACCATCACCAAGCTGACTCAGTCCCTCTTTAAACGGCTCCACCAACAGGCAAGGGTTATGAAGAGGGAAGTGTGTGGTGCTGAGATCTCTGCCACAACAGAAGAGGTGAGAAATCTCTCCCAGATCAAGCCAATAAAAGGCCTTTCATGAGAACCCTCTGACCACTTAGCATGTGTCCTTTGTTCTTGAGTAACACATGAAAGGGAAACTCCTCTTGTTGAAAGGCTTAAGCTGACCATTGACTAGAGATGCCACCAGAACAAAGTAAGACAAAGTGGTATCAGATGGGACTCTTCTCGACTGGCATATGACAGGAAGCTGAGACGTTTCTATGCACAAGACAGCACACATAGGCATGCCTATCTCAAAACAGCCAATCATTTTGTTAATAATCATCAGGATGTGAGCATCACAGGTTTCCAAAGTCTTGTGTGTTGGACTACTAGTCACCAGATGCTGGGTTTTTTGAAGAATGATGGGATCTTGAGGCATCTGACCTAGTCAATACATTAATTTCTCACTGGATTCATGACCTGAAGAACTACTGTCGATGTTGGAAATAAAGTGAACCCTAATTGGAAGAAGTGGGTTTGGTGCCAGTGCACTGGTAAGGTATAACTTGCTCTCCTACCATATCTATCTGGAACCGCATATCTCCAGTTCATGGTCACCAGGAGTTGGGAAACCTCTTCCACCACACATGGCTTCTGCCATGACATATGACCTCAAGCTCACACAACCAAAGCAATGGATCATCCTGACCTCAAAACTCTAAAACCACAAGTCAATAAAAACATTTCCTCACTTCACACTGTTCCTTGGAAATTTGCCATGGCCGGGGGAAATCTAAAACATTACGTAAGCAGATTCTTCTGATTAAACCTCACAGATGGTACATGGGAAGACGTTTAGCTCAGTGTGTCACTATCTTCCTCTTCAAAGAGCAGAAATGAAAACACTCTCAAAATATCTCCAGGTGCCATTTCTGATTCTGTTTGCAGAGGCCGGTATGTTCTTTTTCCCCATTTTTCACAAGTTTGTGTGGTGTAAGTATGTGTATGTGCCTCAAAACATCTACGTGGGATGATGAGAATGTGTGGACAAGTGCATGTGAGACCAGTGTTAATGTTGCAAATCGTCGTTCTTTACTTTTCCACTATGCACATTGAAGTAGACGCTCAAAGTAAACACCCAGAATTCGCTGATATGGTTACTATTACTAACTGGCTTCCTTTGCTATCTCCTTGTATCCACCATGCAAGAATGAAATTACAGGTACCACCCTGCCCACTCAGCATGTACACATGTTCTGGAGGACCACAGCCTAGATTTTGTGCTTGTGTAGCAAACACTAACCAATGAGCCATCTCTCCAACAGCAGCTCTGATGTATTTATTTTTCTGCTCAGTCAGTATCATTCAGAGAAAGGTCTCTTATTAGATAAAGAACATCATCGCTTATGACTGACTGGCCCAATCCAGAGCCACGTCCCCTTCATGACCAAGGAGGGATGAGGAACCCTGAACTTGGAATTCCCCAGAGAATTTAACACTCTAGGACAAGAGTCAGCTCTGCATTCAGGCAACTCACGTGGAGATCTTCCTTCAAATGGACCATCATTTTGTTCTCAGAAGAAGCCTGAGGGTCTATCGTGCCTACGTTGACCAAATGGAATACACCCTCAGGGGTCTCTGCCCATGGAAAATGTCAAACGTTGTCACCAAATCTCCATTGTCATCAAACATAATCTCACTTCCATCAGGAGTCTTGAAGTGCACCTTTCTGAGGGCATGAAGCAGCTGAGGAAGAAAAGAAGATATTGTGGACTGGGCTGGGACTGTCCTAGGTCTTCTCTATATGGCCTCTGCAGTGATACTGAGCAACTTCCATCAAAATATGGCTTCAGTAGTTGTAATGGGGTTCAAGGAACTGTGATATTTTCAGAAATAAAAAAATTCTAGGTTTAATTCAATAACACTTCATAATATTTTATACTGAGATTTTTAAATATAATATACTCTGTGTGTGTGTGTGTGTGTGTGTGTGTGTGTGTGTGTGTGTGTGTGTGTGTGTGTGTACATCTCATTCACATTGCAAAATTCAGAGAGTAACTCTCAGGAATATTTTCTCCTGCTCCTGCCATGAGGGACTCAGGAATTGCTCTTAAGCTTGGGGACAAGTGCCTTTACCCACTGAATAATCTCGCCACCCTTAAAATTAAACCCAGAAACATCTCAATGTGGTGCTGGCTCTAGGGTCTCATTTGGCTGTGCACTATTCTGCACAGCCTTCCATCCCACCACACTCTTTAGATGCCAAAACACTTATATCTTCCACAGACTGGACCCAGCCCACTGAGGCCTCCCAATCACTCAGACCACTCTGTCACACATCTTCACTCACATCCATATGACTCTTCTTATTTGTCTCAATTCTATGGTGCTCATAAAGGCTGTCTTTGACATCAACAACGCTGTCTTCCCGTGGAGAGGTTTCTTGTCCTCTTCTCTGCAACTCTGGTATTTCAACCTCTCCGCCTCTCATTTTCCTTCACACACTCCTCACTCTTTCATCTACCTTATATCTTCATCATAGGCCAGAAGCAGACATTGCCACCCTCACATATGATATTTTTTGGACAGGTTCTTGCTTTGTACTATAGGTTGGCCTTGAACTCAAGATTCTATGGCCTCAAGTTCCTGTGTGCTAAGATGATAGACAAGAGTCACCAAGCCCAGCCTCCTGTAAATCATAATTAGGCAAACTCAGCCGAAATGCCAAGAACTATAACTGTTCTACTGGTCCAAAACCACATGAATCCTCACCAAGCACACAGGGAAGCTGAACGATGGGTATGAAAATGTACCCCCTCTTAGCCACCACCTCCACTTTATCTCAATAATGAGCAAAGTGATTCTCAGAAGGTTCTTGCAGATGTGGGCTTATGCTGCCTGGAGTCTATTAGAGAAGCTTGAAGATAGATGATAGACAGTTAGACAGACAGACAGACAGATAGTTAGACAGACAAACAGAACAAAATAACCTATATTTATTATGTAAATGTATGAAATGCTCTATTTTAAAATAGAAAACTAGGTGAGGACATGAATACTGGCTCAGAGATTAAAGCTTTTGCCATACAAACATGATGTTGGGATTTCAAATATCTACAAAACACCTAAATGCCAGGTATATAAAGAAGCCTTTTGGTAATTACATCCTCAGAGATGGAGACAAGAGATGTCCAGAGCAGGCTGGCTAGGAACACTAGCCACACAAACATGTTCTATGGTTAAGTGAGAGGTCATGCTCCAAATAATAAGGTAGAAAAAGTAACTGAAAGGTAATATCTCACATCATCCTCAGACCTTACCACATGGATGTACACATATGGGAACACTGGACCCATCTGTGTCAGTACGCCTACACACATGTGTCCACACCCGTGCACCAAATGTCCCTTTGAATTTTGGATTTGAAGAATGCATATGCTAAAAAATGTCCTCTGTTTATGAAAGCTCAAACCTGGAACACTTCTCTGAAATATCAGTTTTACAAACAAACTGAATGTGCTATGTCAATCAACACGACAGGGAATGGACTCCTCTGAGATCATACATAAACATGGACCACATGTCCAAGGCTGCTTCTCAGATCCATCTCAGTAACAAGGATGAGATGGCACAGCTTTAGTATACAGTCTGCTACAGCACTGTAGCTTAGTAAAAACATACATCTTGTGTCTTGGCTATCACTAAATCCTCCACACATCTGCTCATGTCTTCTCTCACCTGCCAGGGATGGAAGTCCTGGGAGTCCATACATTTCCTTTCTGGTGCCCACAGGATAAAACATCATGCAGGACATGGGCAATGCTGTAGACAGCTGTGTAGGCAGCATCGATTTTACTCAGTTCTTGGAAAGGATGCCGCTTGTGTTTCAGACTCTCATTCCCGGAGCAGAAATGAACTCCCTCTGTCACTGTGCTGTTCTGCTGAGGCCATGAACAATCAAAGGTGAACTCCCAGAACTTCTTTATAAACATGTCTTCAGGGGTCTGGCTAGGGCGCAGCTGAGCAAGGAATTCAGGGAAGCCAATTGCCCTGCTGCTGTGATACAGAAGGCCAAATGTGCCTTGCAAGACCTGGGAAATGCCTGGAACAGTCAGAGCGAGAGCCATGTGCAGAGTGTCCGTGCTGACCCACACATGGCCTGAGACATTTGTACCCAGTAAAACCGTACAAGATGGACTCAAAATTCGAGTTGCTTAAGAAAATCAGAACAACCTTGGCGGTGCATTTCTGCTCTTCTGGACAGTCTCTTCAATATCTTCCAAAGGACTGATCAGAAGGGACATAGAGGTGGAACTCAATGCACACACCAGCTGGCTCAGCAACCTCAAGTGGCCAGAGAGCTGGCCTGCTGCCCAAACTCATCATCATTGGCCAGAACGATCACCCAAGACCACTGGAAATGAATTATCAGCTGGGTAACTGCACGGGAGGTATATAAGGTCACTAGTCAGCGTCCTAAGGAAGGATGGGAACTGGATCTTGTCACTCAGGCTGGGCAGTGAAGATGAGTAACTGATCTGTCAAGGAAGAGCCAGGGAACGTGACAGTAGGTGACAGCCAACACTAAGTGAAATCTAATGGTCTGATTGAAATATAGGAAGGAGTGAGGGAACTAGAAGGCCAGCCAATCAGAATCCTTCTAGTTCTAGCAGGAGACCCATAATTGATTCCCAACACCAACATCATGTGATGGGAACCAGATAAATGCCTCTAGCTTCAGGCCCAGGAAGGCCTCTTCTGGCTTCCTCCCACACCTGTGGCACATAGTCACAAAGACATATACACACATATATTAATGTCTATTAAAACCTAAAGGTAATTTTGATTAAGGCTTGAGATGACATTTTGGGAAGTCTGCTGGTTCTGCCAAGCATCTGTACACCCCCTCACTAGTGATCATCCCAGACAGTCCTGTGGCATAGCTTCCCCTGTTCCCTTCTCGGGTTCTGCCCAGCGCCCTGCCCCTCATATTCTTCCTGCACTGCAGCTAGGCTTAGTCTGACTGTTTTGCCCACCGATTTGTAAGGTTGTGCTTTAGATATTCACGTGTAAGTGTGTGCACGAGTGCGTCTGTCTTTCTGTCCATCCATCTGTCCGTCTGTGATGATGCACATGTAGAGGCAAGAAGATAAATTGAGAGGGGCTGGTTTTCTTCCATCATGTGGGTTCCAGAAGCACAAACTGAAGTCATCAAGTCATCAAGCTTGGTATGAAGAATTTTTACACAATAAACCATCTTGATGTCCCCCAGTAAGAACCAATAAGCTATGGGCTCTTATCAAACCAGCATTGTATGCTTTCCCAAGTCTGAGAGAAATGAGAGTCAAATTTCTCAATTTTTCCAGGAATAGATAGCACAATCCACTCAGGAAAAATGAGTTTATAAAGATGTAAATGTTGGTGTTCTATGTCTGTGGGAGGTTGTTGTTGCTGCTGACATTATTTTGGTTTTACCAACACAGGCTGTGGCTTCTCTGCCTCAGGGTATTAGTACAAAACTTCTCCAGCCACCACAAGGTATTACACATTATTCTGTCTTTACACAAAGGCCCTAGCATCTAGTTGGTTCATGGGGAGGGATATGGCTGACTCCATCTCAAACAGGTGGTACTGCCAGAAGAGACATTATATTAAAGATTAAAAATTAAGATTACATTTGGATTGTAGACAAACAATGATGTTTTATAGAAGTTTGTCCAACGAAACACACATAACTAATTGAAAACAAATCATATTTTAATAGAAATATTTGGACAAACTTAGTCTAAAAAGATTGTTTCTTTTTAACTCAAATTTTTATTATTTTCCAAGAATAAATGTTCTGCCTGCATGTATGACTGTGCACTACATGTATGTCTCCTGCCCATGAAGGACAGAAATGGAAGTCCCATTGATAGAAATGTTGTTTAAGATCATTGTGAGACTCCACATCTGTAGTGGGAATCCAACTTATGTCCTCTGCAAGAAGCCACCAGTTTGCTTAACCTCTGAGTCATTTCTCCACACCCTGGAATTCAAATTTAACTAAGGTTTCTCTTGCAGCCCTATAAGATGAAAAAGAAAAATTCGTGACATAGTTTATAAACATCAAGTTTTTGTTCTGGACATGATAGTGCACAGCACTCAGGAATCTGAGGATAAAGGATCAAGAGTTCTAGAGCAGCCTGGGTTACAAGGAGAAACCCTGCTTCAATACACACACACACACACATACATACACAAACACACACACATACTTTAAAAACAAAAATGAAGATTGGCTTTGGCTGTGTCATTATGTACAGAGTAGAAATATGGATTTTCTACTGCTTTAAATATACCTAAATGTGAGAAGAAAGAGAGACGCCTCAAGGCTAAAAGCACTTGCGACAAAACCAAAAGTATAGGAACTCAGATCCACGTATGTATGTAACAACTTGGTGACCCCTTTAAACCTGTCACCTCAGCTCCATGAAGACTGCATACAGCAAACTCATATGTGTGTATATCTCTTTGTGACTTTGTGCCACAGGTGTGGGAGGAGGCCAGAAGAGGCCTTCCTGGACCTGAAGCTAGACACATTTGTGTGATTCCCTACTGCATAGCAAAACTCATGGGCCAAGATAGGTGGATATTTGCTACTATTTTAGAGATCCTGAGTTCAATTTGCAGCACACAAATAGCAGATAAAACACATCAGTAACTGCAGCTCCAATATCTTTTTCTGATTTCAATAGATACTTGGTAAAAACGTGTGTGTGTGTGTGTGTGTGTACATAAAAGATTCATATATAAGATAAAAATAAGTAAATTTTTAGAAATATAGGTTTGAATTTTGTATTATCTTAAGTTTCCTTGTCAATGCAGGGGGACTATAGTTCTCTCTAAACTATGCAGACATGGAGAAGAGAACCAGGTTGGAAATGGAGAACATTTCAGGGTACCTGGCACCACAGTGAAGCTCCTCACTACTGTGACCATCACCATCAATTTCACATCCTCACTAAGGGATGGCACTGCACTCATGAAGGAATAAGGCTATGAGCAACTCACCTGAGGAAACTTGTACAGTCCCAGAAGTCTGGCCATGGACACAGACAGCGATGACCGTGTGTCCCCAACCAAGGCGGCCTGAGGAGAGCCATGCTGACACACGTAGTTGGGGATGGGATCCTCCTGCCCTGTGAGAAAGCTCATCGTTTCGTGGAGGGCTCCATGCACTGAGTCCCCAGAGTTTCGAATGGAGAAGCCCAGGGTCACATTGGGCAACAAGTGAGCACTCCTATTAATCTCCTCAATGGCAAACACAAAACTCTGGGCCACCCTGTAGCCCCAGTTGGAGACACTGAGGGAAAGAGAAGACCACATTTATCACTCATTATGCGGTAAATGCAACAAGAATAAACTCTGTGATTCAAGTATAAACACACTTCTGCACAGATACTTGTGCACAGATGTGCATAGGAGCAGGCTCAGAACAGTCCAAGGGAGTCCACAAGGGATGTGCAGAAGATAATCAAGGGAAATGTTTCTAGACAAGGGCAATATTTGAAGATCTAGTGCATAAGCTGGGTTTGATGGCACACATGTGTATTGTCAGCTGTCAAGAGACAGAGACTCTGTGAGTCAGAGACCAGAGCATCAGTCTACATAGCTAGTTCCAGGCAGCCAGAGCTACACAGGAGACCTTATCTCAAGGAAAGAAGGAAAATAACCGATTGAATAATATGGTAGGATACAGTTATTTGTACCTAACATTGATTTCGGAAAGTCAGAGGATAGAGGGAAGGGATTTAAAATATGGTCTTCGGACATGACTGAGACACTGCACACATGATCTCACAGCAGCTCAGGCTGCCGGCATTGGGACTGCACAAGCCTGAGCCTTCAACAGCCAATCATGAGTGGGGCAATTCCACATGGGACACTACTCCTCCCTGCTGAACTTGTGGCAACTGATGTATTTGGTGGGTATGAAGGCTGTCATTTTCTCTCTATGCACCTACATATTGAACTGGCCAAGCTCCAGTGGACAGGTCCAAACCAGAAGCCACACAGATGACCGTGATTTCTATCAATGGGTACAAAACCAAAAGGCATCAATTTCAGAAATGGACCTGCAGAGAGGAATAGGAAATGACAGGTTTGGAAGGAAAATAAGAGAGGATAGGAGAATAGAATAAACTAAATATACTATATAAATATATAAAATTGTCAAAGAACAAATCTAATACATTTTAACGCATATGCGTACAGTCAACACCAAGATTGTGCAAAATGTCACCTTTAGACATTTTTCATATATTCATTGGAACATTTATGCAGCAACAATAATTAAAGAAAGGCCATGAATTTGAAAGGGGTGCATATGGGAGGCATACAATGGAGTAAAGAAAGCAAAATATATATGTGGAGGGTGAGACAGGGTCTCCCTCTGTATTGCTACCTAGCCTGGAAGGCACAGAGATCCACCTGCCTCCCTGGGTCCTGAAACCTAGAATAGAAGGCACATGCCACCATACCCAACTGAAGTTGTATGC